>NW_019266740.1:1088794-1117770 GCF_002742605.1 Olea europaea var. sylvestris
TTCTATTGGGGAGGGGCAGGTTCATGTACTGGATGGCGTGGCATTTGACATTGAAAATAATGTTGATAGTAATTCCCAAAGTTCGATGAATATTGTTTAATTGTTGATGGCATTCTAAGCATTTATTTTTGAAGGGGGCAACATTCAGATCCAATTCTCTTTCATTGTGGAGAGAACTCTTTGCAGGTTTTCCAACTTCATACGTGCTTCTTTGCCCAATGTAAACTAAGGCATCAGCCAAGATAGAGTACATGTAATATGCATCATCATTTTGCTGAAATTTACAGCATGATTTAGCACTTCAGTTCATGATGCTTCACCCATAGAATTAGATGTTTCTATTATCAAACTTCTGTTCTCCAGTCCACGATAAGTAACACGGAGAACTTTTTTCCCCTTAGTCTCGTATTTGTCTCCAAGAGAATCCAATCTAATAGTTCACAACAAATTTCCTCTGAGTTTCATGATGCTCTTAGTTGTATTCTCTTGAAAACAGCTATGAGACTAAGGAAAAAAAACTTCAATCCTACTGCTGATCATGAAATAGTTACTAAAGTTTGGTAATAAAAAATCTAATTCTGTGGTTCGTGCATGATTGACTGAAGCACCAAAGCAGCAAGTATATTTCAGTGAAATGCTGATGCATACTGCCTTGGATTATGTCGTGGTTAATTCCTTTGTTTCCATGAGGCAAAAAAGCATGCACAGAGTTAGAAAACCTGGAGAGAGTTGTCTCTTTGATGAAAGATCATTACCGGCTTGCAGTCTTGCACTATTCTTACATTTGGATCTTGTTCTAAAATTAGAATTAGTTCAATGCTCCAAATAGACTTGGAACTATGTTGGCGTTTCATTCTCTAAATCTTACTAGTGGTGAAACACATGGTCAGAATTATCATTCATATGGTGCCCGATAAATTCATTTCTGTTATTTCTTCCTTGGAAGGCTCTTAACTGACATTTGGTTTTACGTAGAACTTTTTGTTCCACCCGAAATTTGAGTGTCTGAAGACTTGGTAAAATCCATCTTCAAAACTTTCTTTCACAGGTAGAGTTGAAGAAACCATGTTATGGCCAATTACATCTAATTTATGGTGTCGGTTTACTCCTTTTTCTTTTTTTCTTCTATGGAGGTCACATTCTGTATCATGACTGAATCCAGAAAACAAAAAGATTTATCCTGTTTCAGCGTGTTTCCATCCTTTTGGGACTATTTAAGCAATTTTTACATTTTTCATGTTCAAATTGTTGGTTCATTTTTATGGCTCGTGATTGAGCAAAGTTGATGTTTTTCTTACGTAGTCTTAGCTCTATAACTAGCCCTGCTATTCAGTTATTGCTTGGAGCCATTTCAGTAGTATTTGCTGACTTCTGTATCATCAATTTCAGGATGATAAAGGTTCCTCCATGGACGGGCCAAGTTCTTCCACAACAAATACACGTGATATCGAAGATGTTGCTGATGAAGATGACGACGATCTCGATATGGATGAGCTAAATGAACTGGAAGCTAGCCTGTCAAAAACAACATTACAAATCAAAGAACCAGGTGATCTGTGATCTGAAAAGGCAGATTATACTCTTTAGACCCATTTCTTACTCAAGACACTTGCTGTTTATGGGTATTCTCAACTGTTGTCCCCTGCTAGAGTTACTCTCGGAGGAGAATAGTAGTGGCTCCTGTTGTCAACTGACTGCATCCTTAGTATATCTCTCAGACGAGTTGACAATCATTTCGATCTTTTTAGTCGGTAGTCGGTGCGACTTAGTTATAGATTTAAGCCAATTTTCACTAGTTATTGAAGTTCTAGTCTTGGACATAATTGTTTAGCAGTCTTCAGGGGATGGGCGTTTTCTTTGTTTGAATGGGTTGTCTATGAACTTTGAGGATTTTTGCGTCTATTTGTCTCGATTAAAAATAATAATAAAATAATGAATTGAACGCGTTTAGTGCTTGCTATTTCCTCATTTTATGCTGAATTTCTTGCCATTGCATCGAGGTATTCACCATTTACCGGTTGCATACTGTTAGATAATCACTTCTGTGGACTAATTTACTTATTATTTTTGAAATTATCTTTTACTTAATTATGAGGACGCGTAACTTTTTATTTAAAAATAATAATTTATCTCTATAAAAAATATTAAAAAGTAAAAGGTTTTATATAAAATAGGAGTAATGCTATACGTGATAATCACCGATTTATGTGGTAAATAATCACTTGAAAATTGTGTTACTTTTTAGTGAATCGAACGATGAATAAAGGAGCTCTATACCATGTGTAGCCTATGATCATCACTATCAACTATGAATTGCTAAAAATCCAATCAAAAATTTCCTATAATTCGACGATGGAGAATTTCGTTTTGGGATCTTCAAACTTTATCGAGCACATCACTTTAGTCTCTATTCATTTTTATTACTATTATTTTTTTATTATGTGAATTTTCGAACTTTCAATTAGGGTAGGTAGTCGTGGATCTTTAGAAATGGTTAACTTTTTCAATGCAATGCTATTTAACATTTGTATACGAGTCATTGAATCATTGCCACATAAGTTGGTGCTAAGCAATACTGATGATACATATGTCAAAGTTCACTTATATTTGAAACTCAAGAAAAGAGTTAAAAAGAAAAAGAAGAAAAACACTCGCCACATGTCTTAATTTCGATCATTCCCTCAAAAATAGAACGCAATAATAGCGAAACCCGTGTTGGAATAGGCACACCACCCTGTTGCACGGACTTTTTATACTGCACTAAACTTATGTTGGTCATAGGCTTATCGAGTTGACTCGTTGAGTGGATAAGTTTCGTATGATATAGATTCTTTGTCACGCTTCACTTTTCAGTTGGACTAAGTTAAGAGCAATCATGGTGAATCTTGATCAAACAATACCCAGTCCCCAAAGAGTTCCTCTATTTTGTAATGTTATTTCTCCTTTAATTGCCCACCAACGCCTGTGTTCTTATGATTCTCTTGCCTTTTCAGTCTCTGCATTTTTACAGGTATATATAACTTCACTCGTTTGCTGTATTCGTTTGTTAAGATACTTTTGTGATGACGTTCATACCTTTGATGGAGAGCATTTTTGGGGGATTATTTATACCTAAATTATTTGCTGTTATAGGATGTACCATATGATTTTTTTTTATGCGTCGACCTCATTTCTATATTGTGCTAATTATTGCGGGATCTAAGATGGCTAGTGTTGAGCAAACTTTCAGAAACAATGAATATACCGTCACACTCCGCATCACAAATACGTAGATGCATGTAAAAATGTCCGATGCTTGATGCTAGTAGCTGGAGCGAAGTTATGTTGCCACTATAAGTAACTCTATTATAATTAATGACATTAATTGATAACATCCGAGGACGTGTGGTTTTTCGTTCATGCCTCCTGCTTCCTATCATGAAATTCCCATCGATAATTTCTCCTCACATTGTCAAACTACTTTCACTACAACGAAAATGACCTTTTGCAACATGCAAAAGGCAACATTCAAGTAGTGAATGTTGTTGGACGTTGCGAAACGTTAACCAAAAGAAAAATTCCAAAAAATCAAATATATTATCCCTAAATTTTTCTTCTCCTCTCGTCTCTGCCTCAATCTTCGAGGAAATACCTGTAGATAGCCTAAATATAAGGGTGAATCTTAATATTGGACCTGAAAAAATAATTATTTAAAGAATAGCTTTTGAATAATAATCTTTCCCAAAATACCTCTCATAGAGAATTTGCAACCAAAGTCCTTACAATGTATAAAAATCTTCAATTATGTCTCCAAAGAAATATAGATCATGAATCTTTAATAAATTTAAACCAAAAAATTATACAAAGTTTTATTGATCTAAGAAATGCAAAGAGCAATCAAAATAGAAAATAATATACATAAACAAATTCTTAAATTAGAAAGAAGAATTAACAAATTAAATATAATTATTAAAGAAAAGGTTTTAACAAAAGATAGTGAATTTTATAAATTCTATTGTGATCTTATAAATACTTATGAAGATTTTAATTGGATTGAAAATCTTAACCCTTCCATTGCACGCTCCGATGAAATGGTATCAGAATCATGTTACGAACCTAAAAGTATGATGAATATAGTAGATGAAGAAAATATAATTGAAGAATTTTTGAAAAAAGTTGAAAAACATAAAAAACCAAGTTATCCCTAATTACCTAAAAACACCACAAATGAAAGTTTTGAAAATATACATAAAAGACTAGAAAATTTAAAACATAACCTACAAGTAGGAAATGCTCTTTTAGATAAAAACCTTAAAGGAAAAAATAGGATTATAATTAATCCACCTCAAGATTTTAGGATAACACAAAAAAAAAATAATAAAAGGAAAAAATATGAAGAAAATCAATATATAATTACAGAAGTAGAAGAACTAGAACAAAAATTCTTAGAATCTACTAGTGGAGAGTATGATGAATATAAAAACAGTTAGAAGAATTAATTGAACAAATTGAAAATACAAAGATGAATACTAATCAATCAACAAGTCGAGATATAAAAATAGAATTCAATAGTGATGAAGAATATGATTATCCTTATTATACTACAATACATCTTAAGGACGATATTAATCAATATAGAAAAACACAGAAAACATACACTGGAAATATAAGAAAACAATCCATAAAAGAAACAAGTCCAATGAAAGCTTATAATGAACCAATCCATACAACAAGAATATGGTTAGATTTAGATTGTGTAGATAAAAATAAAGCTATTGAAATATGGATAAAAAGTACAGACTTAGCTATACAATTTAATAAATGGGAAACATATACAGCTTTTGGATTTATAGAACATACATTCAGAGAAATTGTTTCTAAATGGTGGAGAAAGTTATCAGAAACTACTAAAGGAAGAATAAAGTATGGAGAAGATAGAACTGAAGTATTAGATAATAGAAATAGTTTAAATGATCAAAATATACAAGAAATATTAAAAAGGTTTGAAAAAGCCTTAAGAACGGAGTTATTGGGAGATAGATGTGCTTCTAATGAAGAAGAAAGAAAACAAGATGAATATAATGAAGGAATGATAGCAATGAAAAATTTAAAGATATGTGATATGTGTGAATTAGAAAGATATACATGTAAATTTGAAGAATATACTATATATTAAACTAAGGAGACTATCAAGAAAATAAACCTATACTAAAGTCTTATTTTACAAAATTACCACTCCTATGGGGAATTAAGTTATTAAAAGAATATGAGAAATTACTACCTTTAGGAGAAAAGGAAGGAGTAAAAATAGATAATCTTGAAAGTATGATTGAATTTACAAAAAAAATGATAGGCATGTGGTGCAGAGAAACTCTTGAAAGTAAAAAAGCATACAAAATAAGAAAGAATTCTTCGTGTTGTTACAAAGATATAGATCCAATTGAACAATTTGGATACCATAAGAAAAAATATAAACCATATAAGAAATATAAAAGGAAATTCAAAAACTACAAAAAATTTAAGAAAAAATTTTTTAAACCACACAAGAGATATTTCAAGAAAAGAAATTGGAATAAAAAATCTAAACCAAGAAATATTAAAAAATGTAGATGTTTCATCTGTAATGAAGAAGGACACATTGCCCCTCAATATCCTAAAAAGAAAGATAGACAGAATATAAAAATTCTTAGAATTTATGAGAAATTCCAAGAAGATAGTGATATAGAACCAACTGAGTATTTTGAAGATTTAAGTAGTGAATGCAGTAACATTTATGAATTAAATACATCCTCATTAGAAAAAGAGATAGTATATATGAATCAAAAAATACAACAAGCAGATTTAGAAATAGAAGTAGAAACAGTTGAAGAAGTTGAAGACTCAATAGAAGGTATAAATTAAGAAATTACCTTTGATATTAAAAAATACAAAGGAATAACCAAAAAAATATTAGACCTACAAGAAAAAGATGTATTCTATCAAGGATTCTTAGGAATACTACCAAGAGTAAATAAAACAATTATAAGTATGAATTATAAAGAAATGTCTATCGATATAGAAGATACTATAGGAAAAGCAAGAATTCATATAATTACAAAAGAACGGGTAAAACGAAAGTTATCCAAAATTCCTGAAAATTTAAGAAACAAACTAAAATGTATTGAAACAGAAAGAGTCCAGATAATGGTAAAAGGATTCTTTAGAGAAAGTATGAACTTACCAATAGAAATATACTGTATGAATAACAGAATTTTACAAGATCCTATAGATGCTCTATTAGGAAAAGTTGTAGGAAACTTAGTCTATCAAAAGATAATATTTACAGTAAAATCAAATTATGCAATATCACTAATTGATGAAAATATTGACCAATGTTTCAATCTATATTATAGAATTGGAAACCTGAAAATGTTACGAAAAAGTAAGGCTATTAGTATGTGCATAAAATCAATTTTTGTTTTTAGTACTAGCCATCATAACAATCTAAGAAAAATAACTGATAATATTATCAAACATAAAGATTTTGAGGAATTAGCACAATATATACCTCCTAGAAAATACCAAGAACATGAAGTCACTATATCAGAACAAATAATGCTTGATTTCCACAAACAAGCCAGAGAAATAAATTCTGAAGGAAAATTGATAAGAAGAAATAATGTCAGCCTAGAATGAGATAATCTTATTGCAAGATTCTCCTCTAGACAAGACTCTAAGATAATCAAATTCAAGAAATTAAATATTGCCGAACCATCAAATTCGCAATATTATATCAAAACAAAATATGTAAATCAAGAAGGATACAAGAAGAATCTTCTTATTCTCATAGACACTGGAGCAAATAAAAGTTATGTAAATGCTAAATTTATTAGTAATTTAATAGAATTTGAAATGTCGGAACCCTATATATTCAAGGATTATTTGGAAAATAATCTTGAAATAAGAAAATATGTAAAATTCCCTCTTATACTTATGGGAGAGGATCAGAAAGAATATACCAAAGAAATAATTCTATATAAAGATGAATTATATGGAGTTGAACGTTCACCTATATTGCTAGGAATGAACTTTCTTGATAAACATAGTCCCTATAAAATCTGCCAAAGATATTTAAAAATAACAGTTGATGATAATCCAATCATTATATCAAGAATAGATGAAAATATGAAATCATTGTTATCATGGAAAGAGTAATTGTACTAATCCCATGAGTCCATATATTGAAATTATACTCAATATAAAAAGTTATTACAGAATTAAATTTCATTTTTACTTAGATACAGGAAGTACAATAAGCTTATATTTACCAAATGTACTACCATCTGAATACTGAAAATATAATTCAAAGAAGATTGTCACTGCTACAACAGCTGATGGAAATAAGCTAATATACAGCAAATATGCTACACAAGTACATTTTCTAATTTCCTTTAGAGAAGTATTTGTTAATACAATGTATATGTCAACCACAATTGGATGTGATATTTTATTAGGACAAAATTTCCTATTAAAATATGCATCATTTACACAATATATAGATAAATATATGTTCACAACTCCTTGTACACACAAAATATTTACACCAAAAATAAACAAGACCGTTACAATAGCATATAGAGACATAAATCATCAGAGTTCCTCAACCCAACGTGGTGGATGTTGGAGTACAGAAAAATTTATACCAGTTACAGTCCTAAAAATGACAACAGAAAACAGGTTAGAAAAATTGAAAAAAGAAATTTCTGAAACATATTCTGAAAACCCATTAGAAAAATGGAATACAGACAAAGTAAAGGCAAAAATAAAATTAACTAATCCAGACACTATAGTAAGAGTCAAACCCATGAAATATAGTGTTGATGACCTAAAGGAATTTAAAGACCAGATAAAAGAACTGCTAGAAGCCAAATTGATTAGGCATAGCAAAAGCCCATATAGCATCCCAACCTTTATGGTTAGAAAACATAGCTAGATAAAAAGAGGAAAAGTCAGGATGGTAATAAATTATAAAAAGCTAAATGAAGTTACCAAATTTGATGGATATTACTTGTCAAATAAAAACACATTTATTAAGCAAGTACAAAATAAAAAGATATTCTCAAAATTTGATTGTAAGTCAGGTTTTTGGCAAATCATTCTTACAGAAGAAAGTAAATCATTCACTGCATTTAGTACGCCCAATCCTTTAGGACAATACGAATGGAATGTAATGTCATTTGGGTTTAAAAATGCACCAAAAATATTTCAAAGAAGAATGGATGAGGTAATTAAACCAATTACTCATTTTTGTATTGCATATGTAAATGATTTACTTATTCATTCAAATAATATTGATAAACATATTGAACATCTTGAGAAGTTTTGTTATATTATGAAAAAATATGGTATTACACTTTCTTAAAAGAAAGCTAAAATAGCTAAAATAGAAATAGAACTTTTAGAATTATTTATAAAAGAAGGAGAATTGCAATTGCAATCTCACATTAGAGAAAAACTTCAAGAATTTTTTGAAGAAATCAAAAATAAAAAACAATTACAAAACTTCCTTGGTATATTGAATTATGCTGAAGGATTCATTAAAAATTGTGACAAGCTCAAAAATTATTTTCTTCCAAAGTTAAAAAAAAATATAATGTGGTTTTGGGAAAAACAAGATTGTGAAAATATAAGAAAGATAAAAGAAGAATTAAAGGCATTGCCTAAACTTATAATTCCACAGGAAGAAGATTTTTTTATACTTGAAACTGATGCTTCAAATAACTTTTGGGGAACAGTATTAAAGGTTAAGAAGAATCATAAAGAATATAAATGTGAAAATAATTGTTCTCGTCCTGAGATACTTGCAGGTTATACATCAGGAATATTCAAAGAAGTTGAAACGAGATAGAGACGAACAGGAAAGAACTCATTGCTGTAAAAAGAGGAGTTCAAAAATATGAAGATTATTTATTACCAAAAAAGTTCTTGATTAGAACTGATAATACTCAAGTTAAAGTTTTTTTGAAAAATAATGTTAATCCATCTATTACCAATAGATATATTATCAGGATACAAATTTGGTTTTCATACTTCAAATTTGATATTGAATATATTAAAGAAAAAACTAACTTTCTTCCTAATTATCTCAGCAGGGATGGAACTAGAGCAACTAAGGACGAAAGTCCAAATACTTAAGATAAAATGTTCCTATTTGGAAACACAAATTCAAAATATCCAAGATAGCCTTCGAGGCAAAAACATAGCCCTTGAAGCAGAAGTAACTTGTACCAAGTCTAGTATCCCTTCACAGGGACCAGTTAATACTAGCGTTCTCCCCAAGGATAAAGGAAAAGAGAAGAAAGTAGTAGGAACCCCTTCACAGGGAATACTTAAGCATATTACTGGTAATGAAGATATTCAAAATATCAAAAGAGAAGGTAGCTCTTCACAGAGCCAAATTCAATCTAAACTTTCTATTGAAAGGATAGATCCAAAAGATATTATCAAAATATGTTATGAGGCAAAATTTTCCAAAAAAGATAACCATGAAGAAGTT
Organism: Olea europaea var. sylvestris; assembly: GCF_002742605.1. NCBI lineage: Eukaryota > Viridiplantae > Streptophyta > Magnoliopsida > Lamiales > Oleaceae > Olea > Olea europaea. The sequence goes on from NW_019266740.1 coordinate 1,098,309, forward strand.
ATACTCTTTATTGTTATTTTTAATGTTCTATCATATTAGTATCTGGAGATTGGAAAGTGGATGAAGACTCTCCACTATTCAAAATACAACAAGATAAACTTCTATCCAAGAGCACCAGCCAACTGGGTACGAAACTATTTTGAAATAGGAAATATATTCTGTATATATCCCAGCAAAGATCTCAAAGAAATAGCCCAACTTCTAGCCAACATCAGGAAGGCTGTTAAAAGATATACTAAGTTGTCAAGATAACAAACATATACATCAGATTCCATTCAGCAACCATGGAATGAGATCCTGTTCTTGAATATATGCATCCATCGTTCCATGTTATCAAAATGAGACTTACAAACCAACGTTTTTTACCAACCAACCAAAAGGTTGTTAAAAATGGATACCAAGATATCATAAATATGATACCCTACAGAAGAGCAAAATGGTACAAAGAGATATTTGAACATGTAACTCAGATAATTATTTAGAAAGAAAAAATATGAATTTATCCATTTGAGAAAGAAAACCATGGAGAAGTTCGATCGACAACTACAACCATTTCTTCATCCTGCTGTCTTCATTTTCTATGACTTGGACCGGCGCTTCTTCACGCGGGTGTGATTTGGAGCACGTTTTCGTATTTATACCCTCAAATCATGAGGTATGTCAATTCGAGATGTGCTTTAGTTTAGCGTTCTTCGGCTTAGTGAATAATTGATGAAAATGTTTGGCGAACTTCATGCGTTTATACATTTGAATATGGGCTACTGGTTCGTTTATAAGTTTTTCTGGAGGTTATGATTTCTAATTTGCTGTTCTCTCCTTAAGATTATAGAAGCAATACAGTTTATATTAAGCTTCTCAACCTCTAGTTTGGTCTTTCCGTAATTGTTATTCTTTTTCTTTTTCTTTTATACCTAGGTGTCCGCCTTATAGCGACTAATCCTAGGACCTATCCAGCTTCCAATGTTTCTCCATATGCAGGCGGCTGTTGAGGACTTTTGCAACAGTCTTGAACAAAATGATCATAGGTAAAAGAGTAATGCCGAAGTGCTCGAAAATGGGTGATCGAATGGATGATCGACCCTCACATGAAGCGTGGACCCCGCGTGAATAAAATAATGCTCGACTTTCGAGGTATGAGTATTCGATCATCCCACATGTCAATCATTATGTTTGTGTAGTATGGTCCTAGATAAAATTTGTGGACTTGATGCTACTTCTGGATAATGCAATTAATTAGTAATTGCTGCAGTCACCCTATTATAGGCCTCATTGTCTGTACACGTGTGAGAACTTGGACTTTCATTTCTCCATATTTTATGTAGTCCAAGTGATATATATTAGTTTTATTTTCGTATTTCTTTCATTTAAAATTACACATTAAATTACATTTTGACCACAACTTTTCTTTTATTAGATATTCTAAAATTCTCCAACTGTTATTACTTCTTTATACTTCACACTTACTAAAAAAAAAAAAAAATTAAAAATTAGCTTCGCTACAAACCACTAATTTTACTAAAAGAACTCCCATCCCTTGCAAAAAATCACTTAAGCACCACTAATTCTTGAAAACTGGGACCTCTCATTTTCTATGCTTTATTTTGAAACCAAGCTCTAACTTTTAATTTCTTCATTTATTAACAGCGAGTAGGGTTTGTGGATGAGGATTTACAACGGCTGAGGGAAGTGCTTTATTGAGCAGAATATTAGAATGGGGTTAAAAGGGCATTTATGCATATCCGATTTTCGATTAAAAAAATAAATAAATTGAGTTCATTTTATTTATAAACTTTTTATAAACATTTAAAATAATTTTGTATCGACTCATTGTGATGAATTTGGAAGTTTGACTCATTTACTCAATTTTTATTGTTATCTATTTATAATTTAAATCGTTTGTCAATATTATACGAATATGATGAAAAACTAATAATTGTAAAGTTCTATGCAAATTGGTCACAATATATGAACTAACTGGTTATAAAATTAATTTTCGGTCACAACTTATCAAATTATTGATCGCAACTTATTTCTCAATCACAAATCAAAAACTTTATTGGTCATAGATTATTTATCGATCATAAATCAAAAATTTTATAGATCAGATTATTCATTGGTCACAAAATCAAAACTTTTATTATTTACAACTCATCTATTTATTGCAAATTATTAAATTAATTGGTCACAATTAATTTTTCAGTCATAACTTAATCAATTGTGAGTTATAGTCACAAAATTTAGGTCATATCTTACAAATCAATTATTGGTCATAATCAACCAAAAAATTAGTTACAAGCATATCCATTCCCATCTCATCTCATCCCATCCACCACCATCGCAACGACAACGACAACTACCATCACTATTATCATTATTGCCATCGAACCTCGCAAAACCATAATAGTTGCCCAAACACCAACAAAATTGTCGCAACGTCGCCCAACCACCAACAAAATCATTGCTGCCACTACCACCACCAACAAACCACCGCCATATTGCCACTCCAACATACCAAAACCACACCAATGCCCGTTCCACCACTATCACCATCTGTAACACTACCATCGCAACTCAACACTGCATCGCCGCCACCACTGTGACCACTACATAGTTCGTTCCACTTCGTCGCTATCGCCACCAACAACACTATGACCACCATTGCCATCACAGCCACCGCATCACTACCAACTCCTTTTCAAACCACCAAAAAAACCCAAAACCATTGCCCATGTGTACTATCTTTTGTTGGCCAGATCAACTCACTGTAACACCGTCGACCACCATATTTTCACCATCGCTTCTCCAAATCAACAAACAAATCATCAAGAGCCTCCACCAAAATCAAACCAGACCAAACTAGTCATCTCCTTCACACAACTGCTATCTCAGCCACCTCCACCCACATTAAACCACCAAACCACCACCACCACATCGATCTTCAAAAAGTTAGTCGAGCAACGCTGTTATTGATGATGACCGCTTCGCCATCGGTACAGCCTCCTTCACAGCACCGCTGTACCAACGCTCAAGTGGTGAGCGACGTTTGCTGCTATAAGTGTTGGTGCAGTGTCGATGACAATGCCGGTGTTGGTGAAGTCTAGGAGAGCGAGAGATTGATAGGTAGAGAGAATTGAAATTTAGGGTTAAGGATAGTGAGGTGGGTGGGGGGATAAAGGTTGGTATATAAATTAATTTAATTTTATAATAATAATAATAATATTATTATTAAATTATTTTCTAATTTTTGAATAAATAAATTTTGTATCTCATTTTTTAAGTTGGATCTTAAAACATATGGATGTGATTTCCACTCTATATAAGTCATAGGCCTTTGAATAGGAGAGCACGGACTAGCCTCTTATGGCTTCTATGTCCATTTCCATTTTTGACGATGACAGGGAATTATGGAGACCCCAAACTTGACTTAGTTAAAGACTTGTCAAATTAGTTTCCTTATTAAATTGTAACTAACACATCCAATTGGGTTAAGCACGCGGCACCCACGGCAAAAACAGAATCCATCCACAGAAGGTAACTTTAATTGCATATATAAATCCATATTACTTTTCCTAAATTGAAATCCCTTTATTTTGTGGATTTTGTTACATGTATATTCAGATTTATATAATGGTTTACACAATGTCATTTGACATTTTACTATTGAATAATGCTATTTTGACAGAAGAAAATTGATAGAATCGGTACCAGAATCCTAGGTAGCGGGAAGTGATTTGATAGAATAGATGATTGTATTTTAAACAGACTAACGATAGAGTGTCATATGACATTATGTCAACCACTATATCGAGTATTTTGGCACTGTAGCATAACTGCTCTACATTTGCCAGCTTAAAACACAATCAGCAATTTCATCCAATTTTTTCCTTTCATATTATATTATGTAATCAATTATGTACAAGTATCAAAATCCTTATTTTTTTTGGCACTTCTAGTCAAAATCATGACACAAGTCACTCTAATGCTTGTGTGAAAGTGAAGTTGAATGAGTTTTTTTTTCTCTTTCGATATTTAACCTGACTTTTTTCTTGTTATTCAAACCATTAACTTGATATACAAAATCCTATGTTTTTCACATGTTTATAAAATGACCAATCAATTTTTTTCCCATATTATCTTTGATCATCCAAATCATCAAACTATCTTGCGAACAAATTCAAAAAGAAAAAAAAGAAAAAGGATAAACGTAAATAATTATAAAAGTCACTTCCCAACTTTAGCCCATGTTTGGTTTAATATAAGGTCAAAGTCAACAATTAATTTCAATAATATGTTTCATGGAATTCATAATTTAACAATAAATTTTATCAATATTTATCAAAATTTACTAAATATTTGATTTTAATTTCCACCAAACAAGTATTTAATTTAGGATGTTTGTTTGTCAATTGTTTTGGAGTCCTAGCCCAACTCTCATTACATCTGGACCTTACTCGTGTCCATCAAAACCGACTCTTCATTATTATGATGGTATAAATAAATAAACATTTCCTTTAAAAAGCCGCCCTTTTCAATTGTTTATTTTCTTTACTCTGTTATGTTATCTTTCATCCTCATTATCTGTTTCCGTATATACATACAATACATACGTGCGGTATTTACATATATGCGTTTATATATTATTTGTTAATTGGAAAAGGGCTGCTAAACCCTCATTTCCTGTTCTCCTTATGAAACTCAACTGAAACCCTATTTTTTCATTCTCGCGCACCAAAAACGCAGTGCCCTTGTACCCCTCTCCCTTCCCCGGTTCCCCCCAACACAAAAATGGCCGCCGCCGCCGCCCGCCCCCTTGTCACCGTACAAGCCCTAGAGAATGATATGGCCACTGATGGAGCCTCCTTGCCCCTTCCTGATGTGATGAAGGCATCGATCCGCCCGGATATCGTGACATTTGTTCACGGTCAGATCTCCAAGAATGCCCGTCAGCCTTACGCCGTGTCCAAGCGCGCCGGCCACCAAACCTCTGCTGAGTCATGGGGTACTGGTCGTGCTGTGTCGCGTATCCCTCGGGTTCCTGGTGGTGGTACTCACCGTGCCGGACAGGGGGCCTTTGGAAACATGTGCCGTGGTGGTCGCATGTTTGCTCCTACCAAGATCTGGCGCCGCTGGCATCGGGCAGTGAATGTTACACAGAAACGTCATGCTGTGGTTTCTGCCATTGCCGCATCTGCTGTTCCTTCACTGGTACTTGCTCGTGGGCATAGGATTGAGGAGGTTCCTGAGTTGCCTCTAGTTGTTTCTGATTCAGCTGAGGCTCTGGAGAAGACAAATGCTGCTATTAAAATCCTTAAGCAAATTGGAGCTTATACTGATGCTGAGAAGGCTAAGGATAGTCTTGGTATTCGCCCTGGAAAGGGTAAAATGCGCAACCGCCGCTACATTTCTAGGAAAGGCCCTCTGGTTGTTTACGGTACTGAGGGTGCAAAGCTCGTGAAGGCATTCCGTAATATTACTGGTGTTGAGGTAGCTCATGTGTCACGACTCAATCTTCTCAAACTGGCTCCTGGAGGTCATCTTGGGAGGTTCATAATCTGGACCAAATCTGCTTTTGAGAAATTGGACGATATTTACGGGAAATTCGATAAACCATCTGAGAAGAAGAATGGTTATGTCTTGCCTAGGGCGAAGATGGTAAATGCTGATTTGGCTAGGATCATTAACTCTGATGAGGTGCAGTCTGTGGTAAAACCGATCAAGAAGGAGATCAAGAGGGCTCCATTGAAGAAGAACCCGCTGAAGAATCTGAATGTGATGCTGAAGCTTAACCCATATGCTAAAGCTGCAAGGAGGATGGCTCTGTTGGCTGAGGCACAGCGCGTTAAGGCTAAGCAGGAGAAGCTTGACAAGAAGAGGAAGCAAATCACTAAGGTACTTCTGTCTTCACTTTTTATTTTGTTATGGATGCTATTGACTAGTTTGTCGATTGTGCTTGATTGAACATTTTAATTCTGATTTTATTCACCTAATTATTTCTGCTACAATGCATAATTTCTATTAGGTACACGATCTCTGATTATATCTTTTCCCACTGTAAATATGTCGATATAGTTTTAAAAAATTGATTTTGAAGTTTTTCTTATCCTAAATGATTAAAATGCCGCTGCTACTAAGGAAACATTTCTGATGTGGATGAATAAGAAAACAAATGTATAAAAATGAATCAGTATAAGAGGTCTAATTATGCTTGAATGAAGATATATCTGAAGATTGTGATTGTGAATGAAGGTAGTACCTAAGACAAATCGAATTGCCTATATTGAATGTTAATGTTGATTGAGAGAAGATTGTGATGTTTCACCATTGATTTTCATTTTGTTTTGGAATTGGTAAGATGCTTTCTGTACTTTCACTTCGCACTCCTAAATTCCAGTATCTCCGTATGAAATGTGGAATTAAACTTTGAATGAATTCGCATACAATCGTATCATAGTATCATTTGCACACTATTTTTTCTTCTTGTGTTATTTTCTTGTATGTACTATGTACATGAAACTACACTTTGTTTGTTATAGTTCTGAATTTTGAACATGTTCTGATATTTTTTTCTTCTTGTATTGTTGTGTCCTGTGTGGCTTTGTACTCTAGTAATTAAGAAACTACTATAACTAAGCTCTCTGGACCTTTGCCTCACACAGTATCATACCCAGTTCATGTTTTACTTGTATCTCAAAATCATCTTACATCTTGCCTTCATTGTTTTCTGTTTGCTATCTTCTGCAGGAGGAGGCTTCTGCAATTAAGTCTGCAAGTAAGACATGGTACAAGACCATGATCTCAGATAGTGATTACACCGAATTTGAGAACTTCTCAAAGTGGTTGGGCGTCTCCCAGTGATTTATCTCTGTTTGCAGTCTTCTAGAACCTGTTTTGTTATCATTTATTTGTTTTACTCGTTTCTCTTGTTTTTTTTTTCTGGATTTTAAGACATTAAGGCGATCATATTTGAGGGGAATTACAGCAATAACTTTTCTTCAATTAAGTTCTTGGACTAGCCCTTCCTTATAATTTGGCGTCGTAGTTTATGGCTAGTTTGAGAAATTTTAGTTCAGGAGTGTCGTTGATTAGTACTTTGCATTTTCGTGATCCAATTTTGGTTGTTTACTTATGTGATGAGTTTTTGGTTTGTTCTGCTTCTCCATTTTTGCCTGTTTATCTGCTTGTCTTTCTTTGTGCGTTACTAGAATGCATTGAACTGGATAATGGATAGGCATACTAAAATTGCGTGTTACCTTTTTAACAATCAAACGCTCTTTCTTAATGGTAATAGATGGAACGAATGTTTAATTTTCTTTTCGTTTGCTTATGTTAGATCGAAACTATTGTAAGGATTGGGTTTTCTAATAATTTCTTAAAGCTTGAACAGAAATAAGACTAATTTAAAATTAGGATAGGTACGCTGCAAGTTTGTCAAAGATTGATGAATAATGCAATTTATCTGAAAAATAACTAGGGTTTATTTATAATAAAAAAATGAATCCCGTTGCATTATGAATGAGTAGGCTGCATATAAAAAATGTTTATATAATTTTTCAAAATAATAAAAAAAGAAATTGTTTACCATTTATAGATTGGATAAAAAAATATATGTATATAACCTAAAATCCTAATTTGGGTAGTAATTTGTCTAAAATTCTTGATCCTAACCCTAAGAAATCATGACTAATTCCTACTTTGTTATTTCTCGCCTTACATTATATTGTTATATTTCAAAGGTTAGTACGTTTTAATCTTTACAATTTATGCTTTTTATGAATTAAAAAAGTTTAGGCTAAGTTGATAAATAAAATGTTCATTCTTTGCGATTTAAGTTTTTTATATTCTTACATTGTTTACAAATTTAAATAAGAGTTTTTAAATTTTTTATAACGCGTGACAATTGAACTTGATATATTCATAGATTGGGCTATGGTATATCTTTGTGGTTATCTCGAGTTCGTGGTTTTTTTTTTTTTTTTAAATATAATTTTTCCTTTTTACTTAAACAAAGCAAGTTCAAAACGTGGACTGCCATTTCTTGATACTAATATAAGTATGTTTCTTATTAGTATTTTTTATGCTAGTTCGTTTTAAAAGTAGAAGAATTTACGTATTGTCATTTGATTTTGAACAGTCATTTTATTAATATTTTGCTCATCACAAGAAAATGTATAAAATTATGTATTTGATACAAATAATCAATTCAATTAATCGAAAGAAAAACATAGAATCAATATTTAATACTAATAATTAGTCAAATAAACACAATTCGTTAGATATAAGTTAAATTTTGTATAACCAATTTATGCAAATTTAGGTTCTAATTATTTGAAAATTTGATTGAAAAGTGAAAATTCGTAGTAGATGTGATAATTGTAAAGAAATTATAAATAAATTTTAAAAAATTAGAAGGGTTAAAATTAAATTTTGGTAAAAGACGTGAGGGAAAGAATACGATAGAGTAATTAAAAAGAGAGAAAATTCAATTTTATTGTGATTTCGCCTCTGGTTGATGGGGATCAAAGTTCGATTTTCAGTAAAATTTTAAAAGTTAAGGAATCCATTTCATATGTTATTAAAACTAATTGTTAACTTTAATTTAGATTAAAATTTAAATTTCAATCGATATCAAACAAGATTTTACAAAAAAAAAATGGAAAAAGGAAAATCTCAAAAGTTGGGGGGTCAAGTGACCCCCTTGGGTCCGCCCATGTGTGAATCAAAAGGGCCTATAAGGAAATATTTATTTATATAAAAAATGTTATGGATAGAACCAAACTCGAATTGGAATCGAGGGTTTGAGTTTGGATTTGATTCTAATAATTATAAGGATCCAAATGATTCTATTTATGAAATATTCGAAGTATAATTGATAGTTCTGAATATTGGAATATTTTGACCGATTCAATCGATGTCCAAGCCTAGTTGTAAGCCTTGTGACAATGAAGGCTCGACCCTTCAAAGGGCTATATAGGACCCCAAACGAGGTGCATGCTACACCTAGGTTAATTCTTGTGGAGTTAGGAAGTATTGTATGCTGTAACATGGGCCAATGTGGTGGATATATTGTGGATTTTGATAGAGCGTGTGATTTTATTATTTTTTTTATGATGGGGGAACCTGCAACCGTTACTATTCGTATGTGATTTTGGATTGAGGGATGATGGATGGAAGAGGTCCTCACTCGAGACATATTATGGTTATGTGGCATTCCTTAAACATTGATTTTTAGGATAGATTATAGAATGAAAGAGTTTTTACTCTGTGGCATAGCAATACGACCTTGTTATATTGCTAGTATGTTTGATATGTAACAAAAGATATGAATATGTATAATAAATAAAGTTTAATTAGATATCTTTCTTTTTAAATATTTTCTAATTTAACATACCAAATAAGTTCTATGTGATTTCCATCCTCCCATTGACCGTTGATCAATTTCATCCTTATTGAGGGACTAAGCTGAGTTGAGTCGAGGTTTTTAGATACCCGAGCTCAATTTATGTTCACAAAACTAGATGCGGCTCGACCCTTTGGTTCGTAGGTCTGATTGGTTGAGTTGAGCCGTCTACAAACTAACAAACCGACTCGTTTTTTTAAAAATTAATAAAATAAACTAAAATATGAGTTGATCCATGAGTCCAAAATAAACCAAATTGTGAAAAAGAATTCGAGCTTCATCTTAATACGAATTTGAACCGTCTATAGACGTAATCCTCTCGACCCTTGCCTTGTGCCACGCCAATCCTAATCCTTGAGCAAAACATTAAGATTAACAAACATTAGCATGACACAGACAATAATGTTCCAATAAAGTTGCCAAACATTTAAAGCCACGAGGACAATTGGACGATCAAAATCTCAAGTCAAGACATAATCACGAATCCATAAGAGTTATTACATAAGCAATGATGTCACCTGTTGGGTTTGTTGCGAGTCAAATTCATCCAGGGTTTGTGCAATTTCTGTGTATTCAACCTTGAAGATGTCTAAATAAGATTCATAGAGGAAAAACGGAATTAACAGCGCTAGCTGGACGTTTGAGTGACGAGACGAAATTTGCGGCAGCAAGTTGTTGCTTGCCACGCCCTTGAGCACCGTGTCATTCCAAGTTTTTCTTTTTTATTCCACGTATTTTGACTTAGTTTTCATTTTTAGAGGTATTATTAAGATTTGACATCTACTTTTTTTATATAGTTTGACATCTTTTCATAGTCAGAGTATGATTTTACCTCATTATTACTTAGATTCTAATTATTTGTGAGATACACAATATTGTTGTAATTTTCTTTCTCTATTACTGTTGAATAAAATGTCCAATTCTTTAGACAAATTAAATTCTTATTTCTTGTGTTCTTGTTATTGTAATCAACACTTCATATCTGCCGCATAACCTCGTTCTGCCTCGACATCACCTAATCATAAAAAATGATTTATTGTAACCCATTAAATTTTAATTGACTGTGTAATATGATTTCTTCCTCATTTTCGATAAATCCAATGTAAGGTGCTAGGAGATTAAGAAAATTAACAGGAATCATCGTACCTTATTACTTCCAAATCTTCATGTAGTGAATATGTGAACGGAATCCGTTTATTTTAATATTGAAGCCTTCATCCAAGGAAATTATGTGCATAATTAATGGGAATATGATTATAATAATGCACTTGTTGTACTTGTATTATAGTTAAGTGGAATTGCAATTCGTTGTCCTGCTTTTATCTGCTTATTTTTAGTTTAACCTATTTGCAATCCACGTTTCTTGAATTTAGTAGGTCTAAAAATTATAATCAATGATTTTAGCACCTTATAGTTCGTCATATCGAAATAAATATTTTTACTAAAAAAATGCAAGTTATTTCGAATTGTGAATTTACGTCGCAAGACATGGCTGATTGAATGACAAATGTAACCATATTAGATTTCCAGTAGCACCAGGTGAATCGATCAAGTTGTGTTCTCCCCAAACATGTGTACCTGACCATTGATCCAAGGTTGGGATGGTCACCACCTGACCTATTGATCGGATATTTCCACCCGACCCTACTTGTTTAGGCCAAGGACCTGACATCGGGCAGTACTCATGACCATCACCACGGTCAAAGGGCTAAAGCCCCTTGTACAAAAGTTTTTCTAGAGAACTCACATGAGTGGCCCCCATGCGGTGATAAAAAAAATTGGCAAAAAATTCACCCACCCACCTTTATTGTGAGAATTCTGGAGCACTTCTGTGAAAAAATTTCAGTAGATTTAGCTCAGTCTACAGTCAAAGATCCACCCATGAGATAACACCTTAAGAGGTGATATCCCATTGCCTTGCTCGCTCCCTCTTGTTGGGAACCAATCCCAGAGTCCTCCTACGCAACTAAGAGTATTTCCAACATACTCTTTAAATACGAAATGTTTTATATTTTAAAAAATTAATCCTTAAAATCAAGTTCCAAAAAACTTTTTAAATTAATATTTTAATTTAGATGCATTCAAAGTGATATAGAAAAATAATAAAATAATCTAAAGAAAAACTTGTTAAAATAAAAGATAAAGAAAAATGATAAATATTTGTGAGAGTCGTAAAATTAAGGGTGCGTTTGATTACAAGTAGGAAAATTACATGGAAAGAAAATGAATTTCAGGGAATTGAATTACCTAGAAATTGTTTTCATGAAAATTGTAAATTATTGTGTTTGATTGTATAAATTTTTCACGTGGAAAATGTTGAAGTAAAGGTATTTTTTGATGTTCGTTTGACTTTGTTTTACGTGAAAATTGTCAATTTCAGGGATATCCTCTTTTACAATTATTCCTAAAATTTGTTCCTATTGCCAACAATTAAAAAAAATAAAAAAAGCAAAAAAATAAAAAATAAAAATAAGGTGGAAAACCAAAAACCACCTATCCCCTAGGAAAAAAAAAGATGGAAAATCACGCTTTAAGGTGTTGTACCTAGAAATTCATGGAAAATCAATTCCCTGGAAAATTTTGTCAATCAAACAGGCCAAAAGTAAAAGTTGGAATTCGAATTCCAAGTTCCATGGAAAATTTTGTGTAATCAAACGGGGCCTAAGTGTTAAATATAAATAACTTGTTGGAGTACTTCAAGATTTCAATTTTCTAAATTTATAGATATCTTCCAAGGATAGAATATGTTCTTTAAAAATAGAGAGTCTTATCTAATCTCCCTGGCATACAAGTCTTCTTATTGTATTAGGATTTCTACTTCTACAAACTAGAATAAGTCCTCGTTTGACCCTCTTTAAAACTCTTCAATTTAATTTAAATTTTTCTCTATCCTACTTTCACCTACACAATATTCAATAAAATAATATTATACAAATCGAAAACTTTTCATTCTTTTACAATCATCAATTTAAAAAAAAAAAAAACACTATTCCCCTCATTTTAAACCTAAATAATGGGGGCCAAACTGGGGCTAAATAGGTGCCTTTTGTTTAAAATTTCACTACGCTTTCATTGAGAAAATTTTAGATTTATGCAAGCCTTTCTATTCCCTTTCACCTAAGAAATCAGTTTTAGAGAATAGATGGAACAACCATCTCTTGCAAGACCCCTCAAGTTTAGAATCATCCACCTCTCCTCTCGAGAGTCCCTTTTTTTCCTCCCTCTTAGGGCTTGCTTGGGAGTTTTTTGCATTGATTTTGGACGGTTTAAAATATTCAAAATTGGAATAGTATAAGGAAAAATTACCTAGAAACCTAGGTTTAAAGATCCCTTTTCAACACCAAGGGGATTAATTTTAAATTTCAACATTTAGGTGCTAATTAGTTTTTAATAATTATAATTAATAAAAAATTAATTAAACCTATTCTACGTAACACCCGGCAACGCCACCCCCATTTCATTCCCAATTTCAAAACCTAACCATCTTTCACCTTCTCTCATCTTCCATCTCTTTATCGTCTCTATCAATTTCTCTACAGTCGCCCACCCATCAAACCATCTACATTTTCGGCGCCACGAAGCATCACCGACCACCGCGGCGAAGGAACCGGCCATGACTTGTCTTGCAACACCTCTGCTTCTGTTCGAACCGATGATCGTTTCTGGTAGCAGCGAGCGCTTGTCGCTGTTGCTAGTACCACTTGCCGCTACTTGCAGAAGCAACGATTTTTCTTGCGAGTTGCAACCACTGTGATGAAGAACCACGGTTTCTCTTGCGAGTTGCTACACCTTTGCTTCTACTCAAGGTGCTCGACACCATAAATGAGGTGGTGCTGTGGAAATGGGCGGAACTGATGGAGTGGTGGCGACGAGTAATTCTCTCTCCAGCGATGGTGAAGTGGCGACGGTGGTGGTCATTTCGGTTGTAGTTCTCTCTTTTCAGATTTGGTATCTATGTCTTTCTTCATACATTTTTTTTTGCCTCTGTGCAGGTGATGATGGGTTGTTCGGTGGCTGTAGATTGAGGTGTGGATGGGTGGTGGAGGTGGTGGTATGGGTGTTACCTTGCTGGTGGTGGCAGCGACGATGCATCTAAGGTTGTAGTGGTGCCGGTTGTTATTGGTTTTTATCGTTGGTGGTTGTGGTCGCGTGGTACAAGTGGCAGTGGTAGGTTTTGTTGGTAGTGTGGTGCATGCGACAATGGTGGTGGGTTTTTTTATTTTTTTATTTTGTTATATTGCAGGCAGCGAAGGCTCCTTTTTCTATTATTGATGTTTGATGGTGTGGTACAACAGGTAGTTTGCTAGTGGTCATTTTTGTTGTTGTTGGTGATTGTGGTTGTGTGGTGCAGGGAGAAGTTGTGTGGTGGTTGTTTTTTTGTTATTAATGTTGTTGGTGGTGTGGTGCAAGTGGTTATTATGTGGTGGTCGTAATTTTTTTTTGTTGTCATGACTGCTTGTGATCAAACTTGTGTTAACTATGACTTGGTTATATATCGTAATTCATTGTAGTTCATTAATCACGGGTCACTATCATTTTGTGTAGGTCACAAATCAATATAAACAATTCACGGATTAATATTGACAGGTAATAGGTCACATTTTGTGGAGTCACAAATCAAATTTATAGGTGCCATTTTATATTACAAGTTAGGTAACAATTTATGTCAAAAATCATATTTAATGTCACCTATTAAAAACAAAAAGAAAAAAGTACGATGGAGCGGTTCTAAAGGTCACAGTTCACTAGTCACGGGTTTGAGTTCACGAGTCACTGTCATTTTATATAGTCTCAAATCAATATATGCGAGTCACGAATCAATATTAACAGATCACATGTCACGTTTTGTAGAGTCACATATCAAATTTACAGGTCACATTTTATGTTATGAGACATAGGTATTTGCGAGTCAAAAGTCGAATTTCATATGTTGTAATGTGCACTTGTCACAGATCTAATAGAAGTGGTCAAATGTCATTGAAAAAGAGAAAAAGGAAAAAAAAAACTAAGACCTGTAAATTTTTTGAATTTGTGATCAATGAATAAAATATATAAATTTTTTTATTAGATTTGTAACCTATAAATCTTTTATTTGTTACCAAAAATAATTTGTATTCAATTAATTCAATAATTTGTAACTAAATTGTACAAATTAATTCAATAGTGTGTGACCAAAATTTATTTCTTAATTTTGAAATCGATCATATGCATAGGTCACAAATTTAATAGAACTGGTCACATGTCACAGATTTAATGAAATCAATCACAGATCATTGACTTTAAAAAAAAAGGTATGATGTTAGTTATCAAAACAATCGCCGAAGCCATCGTCAGGAGGTCGCTGAAATTGTCGTCAGAGTGGTTGTCGGAACTCGAACTATTGGAGGTGGGGTTATGGGTTGTCGAAATATTCGCCTGAGCCGGAGCAGTCGCGGGAGTTGGAGCCGGAGCAATCACCGGAGGTGGGAGGGGAGGAGAGAGAGAGAGAGAAGAATGATTTGAATTTAAATTTTAAAATTTGGTGAGGTGGGGTGCGATGGGGTGGGGTATTAATTATATTATATTTTTATTAAATATTTAATAATTTCATTTACCACCTGATTTTAGAAAAAAATTAAGAAATTTGTTGAGATTGAAATATGATTTTTATATGTAGGATTTATGTGGTCTAGTATAATTCTATCCGGCTCTCTCAACCTACAAAATCGACGACTTTTGCCCATTTATCATCGTATTCTCTTCTAATTTTACTATTCAAAAAATAATTATTTTCAACCAACTTATTTTTTTTTAAAACTAATTTGTAAATAAAAATATAATAAATAAAAAGATTATTTATAAGCAAAAAATTATATTGTAACTAAAAAAGTTACTTATAAGATAAAAATTACTTGTGTAAAAATTTGTTTATAACGTAAATAAATTACTAATAAGATAAAAAAAAATTATAAAATGTAAAATGTTACTTATAAGTAAAATAAAAATAAAAATATCGCTTATGTGTAAGAATTATTTAAATGTATAATATTAACTTATAATTATAAAGTTTACTTATTAGTAAAAAATACTAACTTAAAATTTTAAGTAAATACTTGACTTTATTTAACTTTTAAATTTAATATTAGCTTATATGTAAAAAAAAATAAAATAAAAAATCTTCAAGTAAAATATCACTGGTGAGTAAAAAAATTTATACAAAAAACTATAAACTGAAAATTTCACTAAGAAATATATATAATTTCAATCTTTTAAAAAACTTTTAGAATCGGTGGACAATAAACTTCTAAAAATGTGTTAGACTATTTTAAAAATCACTAGTAAAACCATCCAAAATCGGTCCATTAATAAATACTCAAAATCGGTATTTTGAGGTCATCGTGTTCCTATGGCCCCTCAGGATCCACACGATCTATAGAATATCACGGATCCATTGACACTCTGCGTAACAAGCTCCTCCTATGGTCACTGTTGAGGCCTTTGATCAACTCTAATAGCAAGTAGCTAACATTGCTCAGCTATTCGCACATCAGGACAATGCTCTTCTCCCAACTCCTTATGAAGCCTAACCAATTTGGACCTCTTTGATCGGTCAATCCTTTCCCCGAGGCAGACTCACTCGATTCATGTGACTTTATTTGCCCTCAGACTTTTTATTGCTGGGATGAAAATGGCAGACAATAGAATATAAAACTAAGATGAAAAATTGCGGACCGTCAAAATTTTCACAATATGAAAAATTTGTACGATCATATAGAATTTCACTCACCCAACTCCCCAAGCATTGTACAAAAAATACCACAAACTTTATCATACACACAATTTTTACTCTTTGAACAATCAACAAAGAGACCGGTGTGTCCATAATTTCAATAGATTATTTTCTTTTTAACGGGGTTACTCTTCTTCCAATTTCAGCAACATGTGACGTGTTTGTGAAGAAATATTACTTCTACACAACATTCTTTCTTCATAAATTGATTTTCTCATAACTTCTGCACAATTTGAAGTTTCTTTTTCGTACATAAAAATAAGTTTGCTGAGCTCATAAGAAGCTGAAAGAGAAGCGAGTCTTAAAACACTTTATCCTCATCATCAATTTTAACTCCAATATCCTTCTAGTTCAGAAACACTCCCATTGAGAACACTCATTAGACTTGCAAAAGAATGAAATCATTCCTGAAGATACAATCAATTTGAAAGATTTTCTTTCCAAAGCTCCTTTGCAGCTAATATTTCATTAATTCTTGCAAGGACATTTGCTATACATATTTGTATCCTGCTAACAACTTTCAAATCCAAATATATTCTCAATCCTCATTGCTCTAACTAGAATTTTCCGCGTCTTTGTTGGATTTAGGGATTGCTTTCCCTTTCAAAGCCATTCGCAGTCTAGCCTGAATGTAAGACATCCATGATTTGTACTTGCCATAAGTAAAAATTGATTCTCCTGTCAAATTTCTACACATCATATTTCACATTTGCCGTATTTTTCTTTGCTCCAACTCTCTAAACCACCGACGTTTTGATAATAATTGTTAAAAATTAAGATAAATTTCATTTATTTGCCACGAACTTTTATTGTTCATAGAAAATAACATACAAGAAAATTTATATAAATGCCACAAAAAATTTGTACAATCATATAGAATTTTACTCACCAAAACTCTCAAGTATTCCATGAAAATTCCCTAAATTTTACCATACCCAAGGTTTTTTACTATTTGAATAACCAACAAAAAATAAGAAAAATTATGATGCTAAATTCTTAATTTTTCCTTATAGAAACTCTCTAGCCACTTCCAATAAACTGTCACATATTTGTATAAGGGAAAATTTCATAATTAAGAAGTTAAGTATCACACATTTCAAAACTACGAATAAAGGTTTCAAATTTCAAAAATTAGATTTTTAAAATTTTATTTATAAATTAATTTATTAAATATATATTTTATTAATTAGATATATTAGGAGTTAATAACCCAAATGGTCACTAAATTTTGCAAAAAAATTTCATGGGGTCAGTGAACTTTAAAAATCACCCAAATTATCACTGAACTGTGCAAAATATTTTTACAGGGTCACTGAACTTTACAAAAAGTTTTCACATGGTCATTAAACCATAAAAATTATCTCATTCATCTCTAAACTTTGCAAAAAAAATTCTAGGGATAACCTTTTGCAAAGTTCGATCCTCTAGGAAACATTTTGCAAAATTTAGTGACTTCATCGAAATCTTTTGCAAAGTTTAGTGATAAGTGGAGTGATTTTTAAAGTTCAGTGACCCCGTGAAAATCTTTTATAAAGTTCAATAATAACTTAGGTGATTTTCTAAGTTTAGTGACTCCATAAACACTTTTTACAAAGTCCAATGACCATTTGAGTTATTAGCCCGATATATTAGGTTCACAATTCTGTGCAAATTGATCACAATATATGAATTAATTCGTTATAAAATTAATTTTTAGTCACAACTTATCAAATTATTGATTGCAATAAATTAAAAACTTTATTAGTCACAGATTATTTATCGATCATAAATCAAAAATTTTATAGGTCGAATTATTCATCGGCCACAAAATCAAAACTTTTATAAGTTACAACTCATCTATTTATTGCAATTTATTAAATTAATTGATCACAATTAATTTTTCAGTCACAACTTAATCAATTGTCAGTTACAGTCGCAAAATTTAGGTCATAATCTTACAAATCAATTATTGGTTATAATCAACCAAATAATTAGTCACAAGCATCCAACCCCATCCATTCCACCCACCACCATCGCCACGAAAACTACCATCACTATTATCATTACTACCACCGGACCTTGCAAAACCATAATAGTTGTCCAAGCACCAACAAAATCATCGCAACGTCGCCCAACTACAGGCAAAATCATTGCTGCCACTACCACCACCAACAAACCACCGCCATATTGCCACTCCAACATACCAAAACCACACCAATGCATGTTCCACCACTATCACCATCTGTAACAATACCACTGCAAGCCAACACTGCATCGCCACCACCACTGCGATCACTACATAGTTCGTCCCACTCCGTCATCGTTGCCACCAACAACCACACCACCGCTGCCAATACGAAAACTATGACCACCATTTCCATCGCGGCCACCGCATCAATACCAACTCCATTTTCAGACCACCAAAAAAACCTAAAATCATTGCCCATGTGTACAGTCTTCTGCCGGCTAGATCAACTCACTGTAACACCGCCAACCACCATATTTTCTCCATCGCTTCTCCAAATCATCAAGAGCCAGCACCAAAATCAAACCAAACCAAACCAAATTAGTCGTCTACTTCACACAACTGCCATCTTAGCCACCTCTACCCACATTAAACCACCAACCACCACCGCCGCATCGATCTTCAGAAAGTTGATATTTAAAAAGTTAGGTCGAGCAACGCTGTTATTGATGATGATCGCTTCGCGATCGGTACAGCCTCCTTCACAGCACCGCTGCACCAACGCTCAAGCGGCGAGCGATGTTTGTTGCTATGAGTGTTGGTGCAGTGTTGATGACGACACCGATGCTGGCGAAGTCTAGGAGAGAGAGAGACTGATAGGTAGAGAGAATTGAAATTTAGGGTTAAGGTTAGTGATGTGGGGTGAGGGGATAAATGTTGGTATATAAATTAATTTAATTTTATAATAATAATATTATTATTAAATTATTTTCTAATTTTTGAATAAATAAATGTTGTATCTCATTTTTTAAGTTGGATCTTAAAACATATGGATGGATGTAATTTTCACTCTATATAAATCATAGGCCTTTGAATAGGAGAGCACGGACTAGCCTCTTATGGCTCCTATGTCCATTGCCTTTTTTGAAGATGACCTTCGGGAATTATGGAGACCCCAAACTTGACTTAATCGACTTGTCAAATTAGTTTCCTTATTAAATTGTAACTAACGCATCCAACCACAACTAACACATCCAATTGGATAAAGCACGCGGCACCCACGGCAAAAAAAAAAAAAAAAAAAAAAAAAAAAAAAAAAAAAAAAACCAAAAAAGGAAAATTTAATTTTAAT
>NW_019266740.1:1118089-1129177 GCF_002742605.1 Olea europaea var. sylvestris
AAAAAAAAAAAAAAAAGAATCCAACCACAAAAGGTAACTTTAATTGTATATATAAATCCATATTACTTTTCCTAAATTGAAATCCCTTTATTTTGTGGATTTTGTTACGTATATATTCAAATTTATATAATGAATTACACAATATCATTTGACATTTTACTTTTGAATATGCTATTTTGACAGAAGAAAATTGATAGAATTGGTGCCAGAATCCTAGGTAGGGGGAAGTGATTTGATAGAATAGATGATTGTATTTTAAACAGTTTAATGATATATTGTCATGTAACATTATGTCAACAATTATATCAAGTATTCTAGCACTGTAGTATAATTGCCCTACTATTTGTCAGTTTAAAATACAATCAACAATTTCATCCAATTTTTTCCCTTCACATTATATTATGTAATGGAAAAATTGTAGCCGAGGTACCAAACCTTTCGTTTATTGGCAGACTTTGCCCAAACTATCATTTTGTGCCAGCGAAGGTTCCAAACCTTTCATAAATATGCAGTCGAAGTTCAGATGGATAAAAACCGTCCATTTGACCGTTAATTGACCAAGAAAAGTAAATGTTGACCTATTTTGACTAAATTGGAAATGATAAAATGGTAACTTGATAATTACCATATTAAATAAATTGAAAAAAAATCAAAAAATAAAACATCTAAGAAAAAAATTATAAAAAGGGTTGTCTTCTTCAACCACCCCACCCCACCCCATCCCGAACCACCGTCCCGGAAATGAACCTGTTATCCAAACCACTGACGACTCCCGCATGGCTTTACCACCAACCCACTTCCGACATTACTCCTCACCTAAATCCCGAATCTCGACGCCACCAACCCACTTCCAGCTTTACACCAACCCTAAACCCACTTCCAACATTATAACAAAAGCACCTGATCTGCCAAATTTTATACCATTTTAATAACAACCGATTCTCAAGACTTGAAGCCCAACAATAACCTATTGTTCAAATTTATCAAAACCCAGCCCAAAATGAAGATCTATGAGTTAATCTCTCACCATGCACGGCAGAAGATTTGGATTAAAAAGGAAAAATCAGAATAAATAAAAGGGAAAATTGGACAAAAATCGGGCTTTTGGGTGAGATGGAGGTGGAGGTGGAGGTGGAGGTGGAAGCGAGAGTGGGGGTGTGGTGTTGAGTTGGAGAAAGAAGGTTGGAGCGGGGGATGGCGGTGGCCGGTGGATGGCAGACGGCACCACTGACGATGGCCTGTTGCAATTTGGAGGGGAGGGGGGAGAAGAAGATGATGTCCACATTTTCTTTCTTTCATTTTTATTTATTTATTTATGATTTATCTATTTAACTTATTTAATTAATGGGATAATATGCAAGTTACTATTTTGCCCTTACTAATATGGTCAAAATTGGAGTCAAAGTCAATTCTTTGGTCAACTAACGATGAAATGGATGGATTCCATCCATCTGGGCGTCGGCGGCATATTTATGAAATGTTTGGGACTTTCGCTGGCACAAAATAAAGGTTTGGACAAAGTCTGTTAATAAATGAAAGATATGGTACCGCTGCTGCAATTTTCCCTTATGTAATCAATTATGTACAAGTATCAAAGTCCTTATTTTTTGGCACTTCTAGTCAAAATCATGACACAGTCACTCTAATGCTTGTGTGAAAGTGAAGTTCTGAACACTACTTTTCTTGGCATCATTTTTAATCTCACATTATATTGAAAAAAAAAAATACTTTTAAAGTATTTTGATAATTTTCTCTACTTTTATCAAAGTCTCATTTTTAACGTTTACGGATTTAATTTTCTTGCCCTCTCTTCGAAGTTAGACAATTTTAGCTTTTCATCGATCAAAAAATCTTGTGTGCGACGAAAATTTAATTTCTTGTTGACTTGATCATGTTGAGTGGTCCTCTTGACCTGCTAAATTTCCTTCACCATGACCTACAAAGCCTTGGAAGATAAAATAAGAAATTTAATTTTCTGAAGAGTTGGGGGAGTTAATAACGCTGAATGGCAGTGGCAGGTGAGTAAAGTGGAAATGCCGATATTTTGACTTTGATTGCTTTGTCTTGCTTTATTAATATTAAATATTCGTTTTAGAAAAAAAGAATTCAAAATAGGAATATAGCTGTGGAGATCACCAACCTTTAATGGGTGTTTGCACTTTGGTGTCTAACTCCAAAAACGGAGCATTTCGGTCCCGATATTTCATTTTGGTAGGATTTGAGTACGATTTTATCCTTATCTTTCATTCACAAGTCGAGATGTTGTTTCAATGATAATGTATTGTTTAGAATTTATCCTTACATGGTTTTATATTTAAAATGATGGCAGTGGTATAAACTTTAAATGGTTGTGAAAATGTACATCACAACTTATTGATTTATTTATCAGCAGATAACGTGTTGAGATTTAATTGAGTCAAAATTTCACCATACAAATAAAAAGAAATTCTCCAATTTCTTTTGCCATTAAGTTACATTGCATAAAGCACAATCAAAGTAGTGAAAAGATTTTGATAATTTTAATTTAATATATTGTCACCTCATCAATTTAAAAAAAAAAAACAAAAAAGAATCTAGAAAAATGTGATATATAACAAACATTTTCAACCTTAAATGGGTGGAGAAACGACACTTCTCCCTTTTTACAACATTCCAAATGTATGTCCATCAAATACATTCATTAATGTAAGACAATATTACATTAATGTGTAAATAATTCTTTACAACATACATTTAATTTCTTACATCTTTATTTAAACGTCGTTCATTTATAGCCATGCATAAGATACAATAATAAAGAAAATCGTGATACTTCATTAAACCATGCATCATTTATACTTCAATTGATGTTCCTAACTCTGAACTTCGTTCACACGTCCGTTCTTCACAATATTCGTGGTAAAATTGGAGACTTATATAGATATTTGTAAAACTAGCATGTTTTAAATTCGTCTATTCATTCTATACAACACTTATTAATTAGGGATAAATATCAAGTTAAATGAGCATTTTTTCTCTTTCGATATTTAACCTGACTTTTTTCATGTTATTCAAACCATTAACTTGATATACATAATCCTATGTTTTTCAAGTGTTTATAAAATCGCCAATCAATTTTTTTTCCATATTATCTTCGATCATCCAAATCATCAAACTATCTTGTGAACAAATTCAAAAAAAAAAAGAAAAGAAAAGAAAAAGGATAAACGTAAATAATTATAAAAGTCACTTCCCAACTTTAGCCCATGTTTGGTTTAATATAAAGTCAAAGTCAACAATTAATTTCAATAATATGTTTCATGGGATTTATAATTTAACAATAAATTTTATCAATATTTATCAAAATTTACTAAATATTTGATTTTAATTTCCACCAAACAAGTATTTAATTTAGGATGTTCGTTTGTCAATTGTTTTGGAGTCCTAGCCCAATTCTCATTACATCTGGACCTTACACGTGTCCATCAAAACCGACTCTTCATTATTATGATGGTATAAATTAATAAACATTTCCTTTAAAAAGCCTCCCTTTTCAATTGTTTATTTTCTTTACTCTGTTATGTTATCTTTCATCCTCATCATCTGTTTCCGTATATACATACAATACATACGTGCGGTATTTACATATATGCGTTTATATATTATTTGTTAATTGGAAGAGGAAATTATCAGCTACTATATGAATCGAAATCACAAAATTCCTTGATTTTATTAACCCTGGCTGGATCAATCACTCAACCTTCACCTTTAGGTACCTAAAATTTGAATGGCTCCTCTGTTTTCATATTCGAGTCAATACATTAATCTTAACTTTTTAATTGATTTTGTGTTTTGTTTTGTTCGGAAAAGTTTGACAGTTCGTTTTGATTGTAAGTCGATTTAGTTTCTGTTTTAGCTTTGAATTGTTGTGTTTTTGTTTCGATATTTGTCTTTATTGTTATTATTTTGGTTGGTACCGATTATCGTTTCTACTTAATATTTGTTGATTTTCATGTGTTATATCAAAATAAAGTTTCATTATTATTGAGTTATTCACGTATTCAGTTAGGTTTCTGAACTGCGATTTTGTTTCTCTCTATTTTTGTTTACGTTGAAGTGCAAATTCTGGTAATTTGTTTGTTTAACTATTGGATGATCAGTTAATTCTTTTATTCACGATTTTGTGACTTGAAAATGGATATCTATAAATGAAAGGTGTTTTTACTCTATATAGGAGCGTATAAGAATGGAAAACCGAGGTCAAAAAAGAGCTGAAGCTGTAGATGAATGGCCAGCTGATAAGCGAGCTTGCAGTTCATCTGAATTTAGGCCTAGTGCCTCAAACTCATCAGCCCAAACGCCAATGAGCTCATCCCACGATGCTGATATGGACACGTCATCATCAACGTCTGGATCAACTCGATCAGAGGGTGATGGGGAGAAGGACTCCACGTATGGTTCTTGCGATTCCGATAGCAGCATCCGCGACTACTATAGAAGGCGCTCGTGGGGTGATCAAAGCAAATTTAAGAATGTACTGTCAAGATTGAGTGAGGAGGTGGAGGAATCTGGGCAACTGGCTGCCATCACCGAGCTTTGTGAATTGTTGTCCTTTGCTACTGATAGTTCATTATCTAACTTAATGGCTGACTCATTTTCTCCTATACTTGTGAAGTTGGCTAGTCAAGACAGCAATCCCGATATAATGCTCTTGACAACAAGGGCAATAACTTATTTGTGTGATGTTAATTCTAGGTCCTCAGGTTTTCTCGTCAGACATAATGCAGTTCCTGTCCTTTGTCAAAAACTAATGGTGATTGAATACTTGGATGTGGCCGAGCAAGTATGTTGCTGAAACTCTATCCACTATATTTTGTTGTACATT
The DNA here is from genome assembly GCF_002742605.1 of Olea europaea var. sylvestris. Classification (NCBI taxonomy): domain Eukaryota; kingdom Viridiplantae; phylum Streptophyta; class Magnoliopsida; order Lamiales; family Oleaceae; genus Olea; species Olea europaea. The sequence goes on from NW_019266740.1 coordinate 1,122,954, forward strand.
GTATGGGATTAAATTCTGGTTAACAAATTTATCTTTTGATTGTTGGATTCTTTGCCTAATCCAGTGTTTGCAAGCATTAGAGAAAATTTCTCGCGAACAACCCCTTGCTTGTTTGCAATCTGGTGCAGTCATGGCTGTTCTAAATTATATTGATTTCTTTTCCACAAGTATGCAGGTACTTGTATATATCAAATGTGTTTACGATAATAGATATGGCACGCATATATATGGTGTTATGAAGTTTGATACTCAAACCTAGTCACCTTTTTCCCCTTTTTATCCATATTAGAGGGTCGCGCTTTCAACCGTGGTTAATATATGCAAGAAACCCACTTCGGAGTCTCTTTCGCCTTTCATGGAGGCCATTCCTGTTTTGTGTAATCTTCTTCAGTATGAGGACAAACAGGTATTTTTTGTATAAGCATTTAAATAACTTCTTTCCATAAAAGCATTTTTGTTAACATCATCTGACCTTCATTGTCATCTGTACGTTTTCTTTCAGCTAGTTGAAAGTGTGGTCACTTGCTTGATTAAGATAGGGGAACAAGTTTGTCATTCATCAGATATGCTGGATGAATTTTGTCGACATGGCCTGATTCAGCAAGCTTTGCATCTCATAGACTTGAATAGTCGTACTACCCTTGGTCAACCAATATATGTTGTAAGCTGATCTTTATTATCTATCTCCATCAGGCATCTGGCCCCTCTTAGAGAATGTGTTTTGGTTTTAAGGTGTACATTTCAATGATTTTTTTTTCAGGGTTTGATAGCATTACTTGTCAAGTTGGCTTCGGGCTCTGCTGTTGCTTTCAGGACGCTTCTTGAGCTTAATATAAGCAGCATTATAAAGGACATTCTATCCACATATGACCTCTCTCATCATGGAATGCTGTCTACTTCTGTAGTGGATGGTCATTGCAGTCAGGTCACTGGCGCTATTACTCTCTTACATGAACTCACACAATCCCCCAGCAACACAGTGCACTGATTCTCCCACATTCATTCACTAACGCATACAAAATATTTTGTTCAATTTGATCTAGAAATTTATATTTCTTAGGTATAGGAGGGCATAATCTCTTCCTTTTTCTGGGTCTCTTTAGATAAAAATGCCAGTAAAATTTTGCGTTGCACTCTAGTAGTTTTCAACTGGACTTTCAAGCAGAAAACAGCTTTAAGATTGTAAGTTTATGATTTTGAAAGAGTTGAATATTTGAGGTAAGTTGATGTTGAGCCATCATATCCTGTAAACTGAAAGTTTCAACAATATGTTGAGTTTTAAGACCAATAGATCAGATGTTTTTAATTTTTACAGAGAATTTTTTGTTCGAAAGTTCGAAGCTTCTGTGTTTACTGCTTGAGGTATAATATAATCTGATTGGTGGACTGTACAATTTGTTAATCATTTTTTCTTTTTATTTCATGTTCATGCTCGTAGCTATTTTGCTTCAGTTTCTTTCTCAAGAAATTATGAACTATAGATCCACACATGTGAATAACGTTTGAATCATTTCTCACTGTAAGCATGTAAGTCTTCCTGCTGGTTTTCCTCCTCAGATGCACGGAGTATTGAAGTTGTTGAATGAGCTTCTCCCCACAGTAACCAGGGAACAAGATATTGAAGTTCAACTACTGTCAGACAGGGAAGCTTTTCTTATGGAGCGACCTGATATAGTTGAGAAGTTTGGAATTGATTTGCTTCCTGTTTTGATTCAGGTTAGTTTTCTGGCACATGCATCTTTAACTTTTTTCTTTACCTTCCCTTTGCTTAACAGTTTTTATTTGTTCATGTCATCCTCGAGTAGGTGTTGCATTCTGGTGTGGATATGTATATATGTTACGGTTGTTTATCTATAATCAGCAAGTTAGTTTCTTGGAGCAAATCTGACGTCCTTCTTACTCTACTGCAAACTGCCAACTTCTCAAGGTGAAAGGAAGTTTTTCTTCTTTACAATTTAGTCATCTGCTGATAAGTTTCTTTTTCTAAAGCTTGCAATTGCTTGTGTGTGTCATGACAGCTTTTTGGCTGGAGTTTTTACAAGGAAGGATCCTCACGTGATCCTGTTAGCCCTTCAGATTGTCGATACAGTTCTGCTGAAGCTCCCTCACGTTTTCTTGAAAGCCTTTACCAAGGAAGGTGTCCTTTTCACCATTTATGGTCTATTTTCACCAGACAAGTGTTCGCAGTTCATGTCTTCGGTGTTTGACGGAAGGAGGTTTGCAAAAGATGAATGTAAAAAATCTGGTCCACCTGATGTCCAAAGGTGCCCATGTTTTACTTTTGATGCTGGACCTGAAACAGGTTCTTGCAAGCTTCAGAAAGATGCTGTTCAAAATCTTGCAAGGCATATATGGACTAACCACTTTTCAGTCGAATCACCAAACCCAGAGAAAGTACTCACCGATATTCTTCAGAAGCTCAGGTCTTTATCAACTGCATTAACAGCCATGTTAAGTAAATCCCTGAATGATGTTGCTTCCACTCAAGAGGAAGATGAAATATACAATTTACTGCATCAAATTATGTTAGATCTCAATGGGAAAGATCCCATTTCCACTTTTGAGTTTGTTGAGAGTGGAATCGTGAAGGCACTAGTTAATTACCTAACAAATGGCCAGCATCTGGGGGGTAAGGCAGAGAATGGTGCAGTTGATCAACTGTACATTATAGAAAAACGATTTGAGGTGTTTGGAAGATTATTGTTGTCCTTCTCTGACCCAGCTTTGGAGGAATTCCCACTTTTGACACTGGTGCGAAGATTACAAAGTGCTCTATCTTCTAGTGAAAATTTCCCCGTCATCTTGAGCCATACGGTTAGACTGAGAAACTCATATGCCACTGTTCCATATGGGCGCTGCACTTCATACCCATGTCTCAAAATACAGTTTGTGAAAGAAGAAGGGGATATTGGTCTGCGTGGTTATACTGAAAGAGTTTTGAATGTTGACCCCTTTGTACCTTTGGATGCTATTGAAGGATATTTGTGGCCTAAACTGAATAATAGGAAAACAGAGGATTTAAAATCCAGCTCTCATGCTTTGAAGGAGAAAGGAAGCTCGAGTTCTCATTCGCTGTCTGATTCACCATTGTCTTCACCTGAAGGAACGGCCAGTTTTGAACTGAGAACTGTAGACACAGGAGATTTAACTGATTTTCATACTGTGAGTTGATTCCTTCTTGATTATCTCTAGTGTATGCAGGCTCCTTCCTTAGATATGCGGCTTATCAGTTGACTCCTCCCCCTTACACTTTTGTATTGCTAGCCACTTGACAAATTATTTATTTTTATTATTGCCTATTGAATTCCATTTTCTCCCTCACCGTCTGTTCATTTTAAACCAGTGGCCGTTTTTCCCTTGCCTTAAAATATTACCTTACTTTGTTTAAATTTTATTTTTTACAAGGAACCTGTAGAGAACGAACAGCATTGTCCTCTTGAAGAGGATGGGAGTACAAATGCAGATCATCCAGGACAGTTTGATAAAGAAGATGCTTCACCAAAGTTGTTATTCTATTTAGAAGGGAAGCAACTGGACTGTACATTGTCACTGTATCAATCGATACTCAAACGACAACTTGAACTGGAAGCTGATAACATCGCAAGTGCAAAATTGTGGAATCATGTATATAAAATAACATATAGAAGAGCTGTGAAATCCAAAAATAGTTATGACGAACATCACCATAATGTAGCTCAATCTTCTTTGTCTAGAAGAGTCTCAGTCTTTAATTGCGCTTCGTTTTTCTCTGGCATGCTTGTTCCAGAAGTTGATGTGGAGAGGTCCAGTGCGGCTTGTGACATATTGTCCCTTCTTAAAAGTTTGGAAGGGATAAATGGGTTCAGGTTTCATCTGATGTATTGTGAAAGAATATCGGCTTTTGCTGAAGGAAGAACTGATAACTTCGATACATTAAATTTAGCAGTTCATGGTGTATCCCAAAATGAATTTGTAAACAGTAAGTTGACAGAAAAACTAGAACAGCAGATTCGGGATCCTATGGCGGTCTCTGTTGGTGGCATGCCATCATGGTGTACACAATTAATGACTTGGTATCCTTTCTTATTTGGTTTTGAAGCAAGATGTAAGTATTTCCGTCTGGCAGCATTAGGTCGATCACCAGTTCACACTCAATCAACGTCAATTAGTAACATGGGAGTTTCAAATGGTAGGCAGCATAATAATGGAAACTTTCCTCGCAAGAAGTTTTTAGTTCATCGGGATAAAATTCTAGACTCTGCTTCCAAGATGATGGACCTTTATGCCCGTCAAAAGGTTGTCGTGGAGGTGGAATATAATGAAGAGGTGGGTACTGGCCTTGGCCCAACATTGGAATTCTATACAATGGTTTGTCATGAGTTTCAGAAAAGTGGCTTGGGTATGTGGAGAGATGACCACATTTCGCTTGACTGCATGAAAAGCTCGGAGGCTGAGGATTCTAAATTTTTGGTGTCTCGTTTTGGACTCTTCCCTCGTCCTTGGTCACCTTCATCGAGAATGTCAAGTGGCATAGAGTTTTCAGAAGTAAATAATAAATTTATTCTTTTGGGTCAGATTGTTGCAAAAGCTCTTCAAGATGGAAGGGTTTTAGATCTTCCCTTCTCGAAGGCATTCTATAAACTCATTCTGGGGAAGGTATGTGGCCTTTGTCATTGACTGGGTGATCTTTTGTTATTTTTTGCTATCTGTTTTCCCATCTAATTATACACATTATGTTTTGTTCAGGAACTTACCATGTATGACATCCAGTTGTTTGATCCCGGATTGGGTAGGGCTCTCTTAGAGTTTTGTGCTCTTGTTGAAAGGAAAAGGTATTTGGAATCTCTATGCAAAGCAAAATCATGTGAGCTTGATATGCACTTCCGTAACACAAGAATTGAGGATCTTTGCCTTGACTTCACCCTTCCTGGATATCCAGATTATGCTCTCAATTCTGCATCTGATTTAAATATGGTTAGCTTTTGGCGATCTTTCTACCTACTTATTTCTGAGATTTTTTCAGATTTTTAGATAATCTTCAAGGACTTGAATCATTCTATTTGCACTGACATTGCTAGGTAAATCTGTATAATTTAGAAGAATATGTCTCATTTATCGTAGATGCAACGGTAAAATCTGGAATCTCTAGACAAGTGGAAGCATTCAAGTCAGGTTTTGATCAGGTTAGCACCCATCATCCCTAGTCTTTTACCTCAAATCTCTTTGAGCTGCTTTCTTCTGGAAAAGATGAGGTGTTGTCACTGATTGCTAGGGAGCTATCTTTTTTAAAAACCAATGTTTTCTGGCCTTTGGTGTATATGCACAAAGCTTGCTGGATGTCACGTTCTGGTGCATGAAAGATTTGAGCATTTGCATCAAAAGCAGAGTTCAAGAATAAAAGATGGAAATGTATTTTACAGAGATTTATTTGAACATTTTCAGAACTAAAATAAGCAAGTATTATGTGTGTGATTGTCCTGTTTATAATTTTGTGGCATGTTATATGAGTTTTACTCATCCTTTATCAAATGAGCTGTTAGGTGTAAGATTCTTTCATTGTTTATACAGATGATCTTTGACAGCCTTCCAGGAAGTTCATAAATTTTTTGTCTTCCAGATATTGCTCCATGCTGCTACTCTCTTGTGTCTGCTTTATGGCTTCCATCATTAATCATATTGAAAAGGTTGTCGTTGTTTCTGTCCGTTTACTGTTCATTTCAGGTCTTCCCTATAAGACATCTAGAGATTTTCACTGAAGACGAATTAGAGTGCTTGCTATGTGGAGAACAAGAACTGTGGAATGTATGTATTTTCACACTATAAACATATGTATGATTTCATCTGGCATGCAATAAAGATTTTCTTGTTTCTTTTTCCTCCTGGATACAGTCGAGTGCACTTTTGGATCATATCAAATTCGATCATGGATACACAGTTAGCAGTCCCCCAGTTGTAAACGTTAGTATTCATTCTATTGCTTGTTCTTAATTTAGACCTTGATAATTTTTATATTCAGCTAATGGCAATCTTCTTAACTTCCAGTTACTGGAAATCATGCGAGAGTTTGATAATAAACAGCAAAGAGCGTTCTTGCAGTTTGTGACTGGAGCGCCCAGGCTTCCAACTGGGGGTTTGGCTTCTCTCAGCCCCAAATTGACAATTGTTCGAAAGGTCAGTATTATTATGCGTTTCATTTTCAATTATGTTGATTTTGGTTTTTAAATTTGTGGACCGTGAAAGACTCC
>NW_019266740.1:1129380-1133711 GCF_002742605.1 Olea europaea var. sylvestris
GTGGGTGTACATAAATGTGACTACAGTTTAGGCAGTTGGTTGTGGTGGTGGTCTAAGGAACTTAATGAGTCGAGATGAGATGAAACTCGTGCTGCACTAACTCTAGTTAGCAAAAGTTGTAAATAGACATCCTTGGGTAAATATTAATGTGATCAGTTGTGAATGTGAATTCTATATGGCATAGGATCGTCAGTTCGTCGAGCTTTCTACCTTTGTTTATATGTACATAGAACTGAACAGAGTTTATCTTTATACAGATTGTTTTTAGAATATAAAACATTTGGTCATTATTGTGCTAGCAGATAGATTATAAATTAAATATATTTTTTGGGGAGAATAATGCTATATAGGGCTTGTTTGAGCCACATTATTCCAAAAAAATACATTATTAAACAGTGATTTGACATCATTTCAACCACACATTCTTCAATAAAATAATATTACACGCAGATCAAAAAAATTTCCTTATTTTTTAATCCCACATTTCTCATCAATACACTATTTAAGAATGCATTATTACCAAAATAATGTGGCTCAAACATCCCAATATATAAAATATGATCACCCTCGTGATGTGATAGGTGATTTGAAGTGAAATAATGAGGTCAATTGAATATGTGGATACGAGAATATCTAGCTGATGAAGACCAGTAAGTGATTTCTAGTAGTTAGTAGTTACTATATAGGAAATAGTCAACTTTCATTTTCAAATGGGCCTTGAACAATTTTCTCATTGAGTATGTGAGTAGAGAACTCGGTGATCTTAGATTTAGCTCCCGTTTGGCTCCCATTAAATTACATTTCATTATATTCTATTTTTTCTTTTCTATTTTCAGCCACACGATCTTTCATAAAATAATATTACACGTTAGTAAAAAAAAATTCATTCTTTTTTCAAATATATATTTTTCAAAAAAACAGTATTATATTTTTTGAAAAATATGTGTTTGAAAAAAGAATGAATTTTTTTTTATTTGAGTGTAATATTATTTTATGAAAGATCAAAATAAGAGAGAGAGAATGAGAATGGGCAAGCGGGGGCTTTGCAAGTCCGAAAATGAAAAGGAGAAAGTTTTGCCGTACAAAATGTAAGTTTAACCCTTGAATCTCCAAGAATCATCGGATACCAATTAAGGAATTTGTTTTTTAATTTTGAAAGCAAGGTACAAATTTACTGGTAATATTCATGCAAGGGAATTAAATGAAATCACGATCTTAAGTATTTTTCGTCATGTGATGAAAAGTTTTAGTAGGTTAATTAGGTCAGTTTATGAATGACAATATATGGACGATTTATATGCTAATTTTTGTTAGTTAGTAGTTGAGTTATTTTTCTCGAGCTGCCCTCTTGCTTATAAAAATATTATAAGAGAGCAATTTACACGAACTAGTCTCTATTCCACATTGACGAGAGAACAACCCCTTACTAGCACTACTTAGTAGGAGTGGAGAGCCCATTGCGCTTTGTTTTTCTTTGTCCGGCCTACGTTCTTTCTATAAACAAGCTACCTCCGACCGTTCAAGGACATCAAAGGATTATTAATTTATAAATTTTACATTTTAACACATGCATTTATGATTCAATACACATGCATTTAACCAAGTAATAATAATCATATTACAAGAAAATATTATAGTTAATTACATTAGTATGTTTCAGATTTGTTAAAAATGAAACCATAGATTAATATAAATGTCTTCAAAAAATACCTTTCATTTTATTGCAAACACCAAACCATTTGTTTGTATCACCCACCACCCCAAACTTTCCATTTTGTTACAACACAATGACAAATGGATGAATTTCGTCTATTTGATTGTTAGTTGACTGAAAAAGTATATTTTGGCCAAATTTCTAATATTTAAAAAGGGTAAAATAGTAATACATATTGAACAATTCATAGAGTTACATAAAAAACCAAGAAAGAAAAAGAAATAAAATAAAAAGAAAAATTTATCTTCTCCCCAACCCATCCAAACCCCACGCTACCTACAAAAGAAATTGTGCCTAATAAAATGGAACATGGATAAGACTGTTTTTCTTATTGGAACATGAATCCCCTAATTTTAAATTCCCCAGGGTCCGCTGGCTTTTCTTTCAATTTTCAAATTTGAGTTAATTTTCAATTTATGTTTCGAGGATTTGTTTTAAGATTGTTAAAAATATATCCCTTGGAATAGCAGGCCAGGGAGGATCGATACGAGCCTATCACTTGTTGTGGATCGTTCAACTTTCTCTGGAGGGGGCACATACTTCCACTCCTATCGCTCTTCAAGTCTCTTTGAGCCCCCTTTTTCTTCCTCGAGCACATGTCTTCTGGTTCTATGAAGAGCCTTTCGAGCAACTTTATTCGAAGAGCTATGCTTGAGCTCCTTTGAGTTAGAGTTTTGAGTTAGATCGTGCCTACGGTAAACACTGGGTAGCCAAGTGCGGGCTTGGTAGGAGTGCAGTATCGATCGTAGCATGCCAAGCCAATACGGAAGTGATCTGACTCTTGGGTAGGAGGCAGGGGCGAAGGAGCTAATGTTGTTTGTCATTCTAACAGCTGTTTATCGAAACAAAAATTTAAAGAATATTTTTGATTCTGAACTTTATGAGGTGTTTGAGTCACGTTATTTTGGTAATAATGCATTTTTGAATAGTGTATTGATGAAAAATGTGTGGTTAAAAAATAAGGAAAAGATTTTAATTTGCGTGTAATATTATTTTATTAAAGAATGTGTTGTTGAAATGATGTCAAATCACTGTTTAAAAATATATTTTTTTGAAATAATGTGGTTCAAACAGACCCTTAATAATTTATGTTATGACATTTTATGCCACGAATTTTGATTATTCAATATAAGACAATAATTTCATGTTAATATTATTAGCTAATATATACATTTTAAAGTTAGTAAATTTTACAACATTTTTTCGTTATAAAAGTAAAATCAATATAAATAATAAACTAAGTTATTAAAATATGGTAAATAAAAATTGATGACGTGGATTGAAAATCTTTATATGTTCATTTAAATATACCTTTTTAGAATTTTTATTTAAATAATTATTAAGATGTTGAATTATTTTTATATTTATGTACAATTTTTTTTAAATTTAATTTTTAAACATTACGAGCGATGTTAAATATCACTTTAAGTGTTAACATATCATATATTCTATTAAATAGATTATAAATTCTTATATTTGAGGGGAAATTATAATTTAATAACATAAATATTGTTACTTGGTTAAACATCATTAATGCTAAATAGCGGCAAAAGCAAAAGTGCAGCGACCACCCAATCACTGATGCGAAATAAGAGGGCAGAATATGCAGCTGACGTTGTACCTTTCTTCTCCACTCAAAACGAAAATGTCCTCTGAAAATATCTCTTATCACTTCCCCCAACCCCTCGCTGTCCAAAATCATATTTTCAGCCATTTCCCTTGACCCAAATGGAAAAGCCATGAACACCACCTCTAGCCCATTTCCATCAACTCACAATCTTACTCTCTGTTGGGTTTCACTGCCACCTTCCTCAACCACCCTTTTCGCTTCTGCCACCACCAACTCTAAGCCTCCTTTGTTTCGGGTTCAAACCACCACCAACCCCTCCAACACCTCTCTTACCACAACCACCAGCAAGAAAAAATTTTCCAATTCCCAAGAGCAAATACTCCTCACACTTCTTCAACAAAGGAAAACTGAGGAGGCCTGGCTAGTGTACACACAATATGCAGACCTCCCTGGTCCCACATGCCTTAGCCGTTTGCTCTCACAATTATCCTATCAAAATACCAACGAAGGACTCACCAGGGCCCAGTCCATCATCCAACGCCTCCGCCAGGAGCGGCAGCTCCACCGCCTGGATGCTAATTCCCTCGGCCTCCTCGCGGTGGCTGCCGCCAAAGGCGGGCACACCCTCTACGCCACCTCCATTATCAAGTCCATGCTTAAGTCCGGGTATCTACCCCATGTTAAGTCATGGAGTGCTGTAATAAGCCGCCTTGCTGGTTCTGGGGATGATGGTCCCGTTGAAGCCATAAAACTATTCAATTCGGTGACAAGAAGGGTCCGCAGATTTGCTGATTCGGAGATGGTTAAGCACTCGAAGCCAGACACAGGTGCTTATAATGCTGTGCTCAATGCTTGTGCCAATCTTGGCGACACCAAGAAATTTCTTCAACTGTTTGACGAAATGCCCGATTTTGGATGTGAACCAGATTCTTTGACATATAATGTCATGATCAAGCTTTGTGCTAGAGTCGAAAGGAAAGATTTGCTCGTGTTTGTCTTGGAGAGGATAATAGAAAAGGAGATACCTTTATGTATGACAACATTGCA
>NW_019266740.1:1134087-1145090 GCF_002742605.1 Olea europaea var. sylvestris
CCACCTTTGATACCTGATGAAGGACTATTGGATACACTAGCTGATATTTGTGTAAGGGCAGCTTTCTTTAGGAAAGCTTTGGAAATTGTTGCTTGCATGGAAGAGCATGGTATACATCCGAATAAGACCAAGTACAAGAGAATCTATGTGGAAATGCATTCGAGGATGTTTACAAGCAAGCATGCCTCGAGAGCTAGACAGGACAGAAGAAGGGAAAGGAAAAGAGCAGCAGAGGCTTTCAAGTTTTGGTTGGGATTGCCTAATTCTTATTATGGAAGTGAGTGGAGGCTTGACCCGGCATATGAAGAACATGATACTGAGTCTGCTTGAACCAAATCTACAATACAAACTTTTTATTGAATAGTCGAATATTTTCAAGGAGAAAACTTTATTGTATCATACTACTTATAAAGGTTGAATTGCTCAGCAACATCTATTATTGGATATCCTCAGTCTATCATACATCTATTTTTTTTCAAAAGCAGTAATGCTTTACAGAGTCTAAAATACAAGGCGTGGATATCGGACAGTTTAGTGTCCTTGAGAATGTGAAGTGCTTGAAGACGTATAGAATCACCATCTGTAACTGAAGAAGCTATATTAATAAATAGAAGAGAAGGGGAAATAGAGAAACAAAAATTGAGAATCAACCTGCTAGCTAGAGCTTTGCTTAACCTATCCCTTTGACCTTGATGATTCACTAAGTGAATAAGATGATGATAACACCTGCAGTAAGAATTTGGATAATTCTATATGTACATTATGGTATCTATAAGGGTATTCATAATATACACATGGAATTTCATGATTGGAGGGTTGAAAAAACTGTTTTTCAACTCTTCAATGATGTTTGCCATTTATACATTATAGACACCCTTATGGACACCATAATATACATGTAGTATAACCCACAGAATTTTAGACTCTTAATTATGGTAGTAATTTAAGACCCACAAACACCATCATCAGATCCTATTTGCTTGCATTAGATATCTGCTAAGTTGCCAGAAACAGCTTGAAGGCACCTATGTGTGCAAATGATTTTGAGTCGGTACGAATCCCTCTCCTTCCGGTTCCGTTGAGGCTGATTTATCATATTCTGATATTATTGATCGATTTGGGCATATATGCAGAAATCTTATTGGAGACTTCGATTCATCAGTTTTAAACATGGAAGATCATATTCAAGTTAAGCTAACAGATCATAACAATTTCATATGTATTTACATCCCTGAAGATTCAAGTTCTTTTTTAATTTTTGCATTTTGTGAGTAAGAATTGCAAACTTATGTGCAAATTATGATAAAGCTACAAATGACAATACCTGATAAGTCCTTGGCCCCTTCTTAAATAGATAATCAACACTGTTCAAATTATCTATAAAAGTTTCGAATATCTGGAACATTAAACCAATCCTATCTACCAAACTGTATAATTTCATGGGCAAATAATGGAAAAGTTGGATGTTTCGTTTGATAATTTCACCTTTTTGTAGAATCTAGATCAATGCAACAATTGAACTAATCAATGGTACTTACAGAAATTGAGAAGTTATCTTTCTGCAGCGACTTTGACGGCATATTCAGAACACTCAAAAATCGCTTTGCTACTCTGTTTATTCATTCTATCACTCCGCCCAAAATCAACAAAACCATTTTCATCCACATATTTATCATACAATTATTCTTTCATTATTTCAATAAAGTCCTTCATAATTTACCTACCATAATCAATCCTAAATATTTGGATTACTAAATAAAGAATCTGAATAAAAGTTGTGCAGGTACATGAATATGCATTTTTTAAGAAAATAAATAGCCAGAATCAGTAGTACATCATCATAGATTTTAGCAAACCAATCAGAAGCTGTAGAACTTAAAGATATTTGAGAGTGAACAAGTCAAAACTTTAGCACATTTACAAGGTTAAAAGGAGTTAAATCTTATCCACTGAGTCTTGTTATTAAACACCAATGCAAGATCATTGACCTTTACTTGCCTTTCTTAATACTAATTTATTACAAAAATTGTTTTGTGCATTCCCTGAGGCATCCATTTGAACAATTTTAGTTTTGTTTCTGGTCTGTTAAAGTATAGCAATACAGGGAAAACAGAGTACTTTACTACAGATGTTAGTCTCCTTAGGTAGGAACTTTCACTAGCCATCTTTACTCACCTTTTGCTCCATAAAAAAGATATTTTCAGTTTGGTATTATCCAAAGGAAATATATATTAGTTAAATTTCATGGGTTGTTGACCTAGTTACTCCATTCTAGATTTTCCATCTTCCGTCTCACTGCTAAACATGAAATCAGAGCCTCCACACCTTGAGAGAGTATAAAGCGAATAGACAATTTGACAATTTGCAGGCATCCATCTTTTTCAGCTTAGACATGATAGGCAAATGACTGCAATAAGCTCTTTTTCAAACCACTGAAAGAGCATCAAAAATTTGAGAAATAGACAGTCATCTATGTCATCCATGTACCTGACCATCCCAAGAGTTCTAGGATCATCATGAGCTTCCTGGTCGTGTAAATGGTCTGGTCCTTGCATCACACCAAGGGCCATATCTGATCTAATGCAATCAACATAATTACATGAGCAACTGGTAAGATTCTCTTGTGGTTCTATAAGTTTGAGATCCGAAAAGTCAGCAATAAAATATTCATGTCTCTTAGAATACTCAATTAGCCCTTGTGGTACATATCAAGGTAACCAGTTGAGGGAAAAAAAAATGAAGAGCAAGGACATACTTTCTATGAGATGCCGATTTTGAAAGTTGTCGTCTAGCCACTTATTTCTTACAAGACAAACTTACCATAGCATCTTGAGTGCTAATTTCTTCTGTTAAGCCCCAACTACTAAATACAGATTCTTTGCCTCTGTAAGCTCGCTCGCTCGCTCTCTGTCTGTCTGTCTCTCTCTCTCTCTCAAGATGACTCAGTCTTTACCCGCTTCTTCCATGTCTTCTCTTTCTCCTCTTGAAATAGGAACAGAATCTCCAAACTAGACTCATGCTGTTATTATTGCTCTTCATAATCTATGACATTTTATGGCAGAGAGCAAATTGAATGTGAATCTTACTATAAGATAGGACTGGAGAGGATAGGTCCAGATAGAGCATTAAATAACATACAACCAAAAGAAAACACGAGAAGATTTTCTATCTAAGACAAACTATAATCGAAAACGAAGCAAAGATTCATTCTTCTAAGAGCTACAGCTTGTTTTGTATGTCCTAACTTTACATCCATAAGGTCAGTAGTTTTTGATACCACTACATTGCATATCACAAAATTGGGAAACTGGGAAAATAAATCAAATTAGAACGAAAATAAAAATTAAGAGAAGAAAGAGAGCAAAAGGGAAAACGGAAGAAGGGACTTTTTAACCAAGCTGACTAATCTTCAGCAACTAAGATACCCCTTAACATGACTGAGAAACGTATATTCAGATTTTAAGGAGAAAATGCCACGTAAAAGATTTAGATGCAACAGTCAATTGGAAAAACGAAGAGGAAGGATTATACCAGTCACTTGTCATAGGATCCATATTCACTTCACCATGTGTTTTTTAGGACCAAAATGGTGCGGAGGATAAACCGAGTTCTTTGTTGGGATCGAGCGTGCTGGAGAGTGGAGAAACGCCTTGTGTTGATGGAATGAAAGAGCTGGAAATTGGAAAAAAGAATAGGCAAGAAAGAAGAAAGACCATTTAACTATGTGATTAGTGATTAATAAATGATTTATGACTTAATATAGGACCACTATGTATAAATTTTGTTAGGTGAATATTACCTTGTGTAATTTATGACTTATGTGATTGTCAGTCTTAAAGAGTGTGGTATGTGATTATAGTTATAAGTCATAAATGTGATCAACTTATTTTTAAAGGTTTTTTACAAGTTTTTTAGTAGAAATTACACTAGCACAATTTTTTAAAGATTACAATTCAAAAAATCGGTTGAGAGTTTGTTTATTCAAAAATTAAGTCGTAATTATATATTTTAATGATAATATAAAATTAAACTACACACCATCCAGTAACCCACTCAAAGCGTGATTTAATCCCAATTTTCTCTCTCTCCCCCCCCAAATTTTTCAATTGGGGCTCAGATTGCCATTGCAATGATTTTGAGGTGGTTTAGGACAGTTTGTGTGGTGGTTTTTGGTAATTTTTAAGGCATTTTGTGGTAGTTTTTGACGTGATTTGTGGTGATTTTGAGATGGTTTTATGGTGGTGGTTTTTGAGGTAGTGGTGCTTGTGGTGTTGGTGGAGGTCATATGCTCATAGAGTGCATGTCAAATGTTGTGTAGATGTTGATAGTGTCAATAATAGTGGTGGGTTACAAGTCACATGTACCAGGTGACAAGTTATTTTGCATTGGTCACATATAAATATTCACAGGTCACAATCAAATAGAATTAGTCATAGATCATATTTATATGTCACAAATCACACACCTGTGGGTTACGAGTCATATTATATGTCATAGATCAATGGCCACCGTGTGTGGGTCACAAATCAATGTCCACAAGTCACATATCAATTAAAATTGATCTTAGATCAATGTCCATAAGGTCACATGTCACATGTAACTAGTCATATATCAAAATGCATAGGTCACAGATCACAAATTCAAGAGATCTGCTCAGGCGCCATTGATATCTCCAACCTTGGTTTTTCGAATTGGTCACGAATTCAATTAACCAGATTTCGTCGATGAGAATTGAAATTATTTGCTCGGTGAGTATTCTGTAAATTACACGAAGGGGTATTTTTCAATTTCTAATTTTAAAGTATAGATTTAAATTACACTAATACCGCTCAATCGTCGACAATGATCATTCAATGTTCTCCGACAGCCGCTTTGTTTCTTCCTCTATCTCTACTATTTGAGTCACCGATGCTCAGTTGTCGTTGAGCGATGATTAGTTTGTCATTGAAGAAGTCGTCGACGATCTCTACAAATTCTATCTTTCCTCATGTAAAGTTATTTGGATGTCTATGGGTGGATGTCGTCGATCGATGGATGTCTACGACCGTACGAGAGTGACAATGGAGTGGTGCATGAGAGTGAGAGTGAGAGTGAGAGTGAGAGTGAGA
This sequence comes from Olea europaea var. sylvestris, assembly GCF_002742605.1. Classification (NCBI taxonomy): domain Eukaryota; kingdom Viridiplantae; phylum Streptophyta; class Magnoliopsida; order Lamiales; family Oleaceae; genus Olea; species Olea europaea. The sequence continues at coordinate 1,139,196 of NW_019266740.1, forward strand.
GTGGGAGTGGAGTGGGGTGGGGTGGGGTTGGGGGTTTAGTAGGCGTGGGTAGATTAATTGAATATAATAATATTATTATTCAAAATTAAAATACTAATTAATACCTGACTTTTGAAATTTTGAACTTAATTTCTGAAAATTGAACTGGTAATACGATATATGAATTTTGGCCTTTTTGTAATAAATTATTGTAGTCATGAATTTATTTATTTATTTTTATTATTATTATTTTTTCCAATCAGAATCCCACTTTGTGGTATTTGGTATAGCCCAATTAAAATTCAATCATCATCAAAGTGCATATCCAAACCAGGCCTGTTTTAATAGAGCTATCGAAGGAGCGGCTATGGGGTTTCCCCTTGGCATTGCACTAGAAGCTGGGAACAATTTACTGCGAAGGGAGAAAGAGACTTGTTCATCACCAAACTTGTAAGTTAAAAATATGATTTAAACATCTGGGCTTTATACGTCGATTTCGCGCCCGACTTGGTTGTTGTAAATGATCAACACAACCTCGATCTAATCCTGCCGAGTTGCTATCATCAGTTGCAGGGAAAGGGGCAGATAATCCCCTAAGATTCCGTCCAACCTCATCGCTAATCTCTTCTCCTTGCTCGTTGCAATTTATTTTTTTCCCAAGATTGTTGTTTCTTGATGGTGATCTTCTTTATGCAACAGCGATTTTCTCGACTATCTCTCTCTTAAACTGTTGATGTGGTTGTTATGGTATGCTCCTTGCATTTTGAACTGGCCGCATTTATAGAGTAATCAGTGAAATACCTGGACCAAAATCCCGCAGTGGAACCCAGGTGGCTCCCCCCCCTGCTCGAGAAATTCTCAATAACTAGGGAGCATTTTTTTGCTGAATTAAGTTTGTGCTTAAAACTTAGAGAGGGATTCCATGGTAACTGGTAGTGAAAATAAAGTTACAGAAATATTTTCTGGTGCCAATGCCCGGGGAGTCTACTGAAGCTATGGAATTGGTTGGGATAATGCTGGATGGTAATTTGGATATGGAAAAGAAAGGGGAAGATTTTAAGAATTTAGGAAATGACACCAATATAGAGGGGGTGGAGGATTCGAATCGACGGTTTGGCGTGACAGGGGGTTCAATGTCTAAAAATGGAGTTGGCATGAAAGGAACTGTGGTTGACAAGGGTTTCGATGAGGGGAATCCAGAATCTCTTGGGGAAGAAGCTGGTCTAAATGCAAAGCAATATTTTCTCTGTAACGGACAGGTGTCAAATGGAACATCAGAAAATGTGGAGGGGATTCATGTTAAGCCTGGGTTGCTGATTCCTAAAAGACGCAGAGGAGAGCATGTAACCGAAAATGAAGGCGAATATTACTTGTCAGATCTAGTATGGGGTAAGGTTAGGAGCCATCCATGGTGGCCTGGGCAGATATGTGAACCTTCGGCAGCTTCTGAGAGAGTGATGAAGTATTTTAAGAAAGACAGCTATTTGATATCATATTTTGGGGGTCTGAAGTTGGCATGGAATGAAACATCAAAAGTAAGGCCATTTCAGATGTACTTCTCTCGAATGGAGAAATGTAGCAAAACTGAAGCTTTTTCTCATGCCGTGAGTTGTGCCTTAGATGAGGTTGCCAGACGGGTTCACCTTGGCTTATCATGTCCATGCTTACTGCAGGTAGTGCATGACGAGATAGAATCCAAGGTTGTTGCAAATGTTGCTATTAAAAAGGGATGGGGTAGAAGAAATGGCAGGGATGGTTTTTCCAGTACGGTCTCGTTTTTGCCTGCAGAAGTTGTTCAGCGCCTGAAGTCATTGGCTGAAGCCCCACTCTATAGAACTGATAGATTGGAGCTTGTGATGATAAAAGCTCAGTTACTGGCCTTCAATCAGTGGAAGCGTAAAAACAAGCTTCCGTTTCTCAAAGAGCTTGGTGGATTGTTCAATCCTGATGCTCATATTGCTGAACATGGTGGCGTAAGGCATTCTCTTGAAGTATGGGAAGGATTGTTTCCAGGTTCCAATGGTGCTGATCTGGTTCCATCTAAAATGGAAAAGTCAATTCCTCAAGATAGTTCTTGGAAGGGTAAGTACCTCTCAGGTAGTGATAAGCGCCCCCACAAAAGGGAAAGACGCATTTCAGCCCCAATGTCCCTTAGCAGCCCAACTTTACTAAATGGTCAGAAAAAGAAGATGGTTTTATCTGGTAAAAAATGTGAAACTGTTGATTTTCAACCATGTGATTCCAAAGTGAAAAGAAGAAAGAGTCTTTTGTTGTCAAGTCCCCATGGTAAGACATCTTCACAGGCTGAAACGTATTTTAGAGACGGAGAACCCATACACAGGGTTCTCAAGTATGGCGATGGAAATTCTAATCAAGCCCCAGCTAGAAGTGGTGAAAAACTGGCAACTGCTGATCTTCAAATTCCGACCCATGGTTACAGGATATCTCATGGAGAGAGAATGGTTCCAGCTGAGCACCCTCCTCCAGATGAGATTTATTCAAAGTTGTGCTTGGCTGCAATAGATCCAACTAAAGGGCACGACTTTTCAAGTTCAATAGTTAGTTCGCTTTGTGAATTCCGGAATTTAATTTGCCTGGGAAAAAGCAAAGCAAGAAAGCACAACAGGCATGCTGGGAAGCACGAGGAGGAACAAACGTCCATCTCGGGGACTACAGATACATTTGAATTTGTAGGTACAGAAGACTCGTATTGGAAGGACATAGTCGTTCAGAACATCTCTGAAGATAGGGTGCTATTAGAACCTGAGATCCCTACCAAGAAGAATGCCTCTGTGGCTGAACCAGAAGCTGTTGTAGGTATGCATGGAAGCACAGACAATAAACAAGAAAGAGATGTCATTCTGGATAAGGAAACAGATAATCCATCTTGTCTCATGGACGAGAAATCCGAGGAAAATTCTCCAATGGCACTGATCCTTACCTTTACAAATTTAGAATCTATTCCTTCAATAATCAATCTGAACAAGATATTTAGCCAATATGGACCTCTGATCGAGTCAGAGACTGAGGTATTGAGTAAAAGCAAGCGTGCAAAAGTGTTCTTCAAGAGACGAGCAGATGCTGAAACTGTTTTTAATGATAGAGGGCTATTTGGCATTTTTGGATCAACACTTGTCAGTTACCGACTCAAGTATTACCGTAAACTGGCTGAAGCTCCTACAACCTCAAAGCAGAATAAGAAGACAACACTGGTAGAAGGCAATGCTGTTTGAAAGTTTGACGAGGATCTATTGGGGTATTTCCTACTATCTATATTCCTACGTAGGTTGTACTAACATTGGAATAATGTGCACATAGATGAGCGCAACTGAATAATGTTTAATTTGAATAGATGCTTAGTAAGTAGAATTTAAAGAATGTCTGATCTTTATTTGATGGTAAGACATAAGCATGGAATTTGCAATTTGTGGGATATGTTTATATATTTCTTTTCATAGCGGATGTTATAGGGTGATTAATCTGGTCTTCTAATTTCCAAATTGCCTGCCATCCCTTGATAATTGTTTTGCACTGTAGAAATGTTCAGACACCCGATTTACTTGTTGACACGGTTTGAACTTGTTCAATTGTCTCGGACTATATAATGAAAAGGTACCGTTCTCAAATGAATCTGTGATCAATTTATATGTATATTGCGATTTCTTGAAGAATTTGTGCCATTGGATACTGAATTTCTAGTTCGCAGCGTGTCTAATCAACTGCTCGATAAAAATGGCATGGACAGTTAAATCTTTATTGGGTTAATATATAACTTCTAATCTCGTTTCAATTAACTTGGACCTATTGACGTTGTTTCAGTCTGTTCTTTAAAGTTAATCAACATTTGCCATTACACATGCAGAGGGTAGCCAATGTAACGCCCCGAATTCTCTAGCAACCCGGAACGTTACCAAACGTGAATTGATTAATAAAGTGCTTGAAGCAAATAAATTTTAAAATAACAAGAAATTCAATAAAATTGAACAACATTTAATAAAGATACTAAATTTAATAAAAATAAGCGGAACAATTTGGAATCATATCTTTTATCAAACATTAATAAAAGTAGTTCTAACAAATAATAAAAATAGGGCTAATTGAAAGTTATGACGTGACTCACAATTGAGTCTAAATTTAAAAATAATAATAATCAACTGTTATTAAATATTCTAGTATTTCTAAAAATTAAAGTACTTCATGATGAAGATCCATTGGTCCAATATGCATCCATCCACCGCCGTCCAGCATACTAATTTCTACCTGAAAATTGTAAATAGAGAGGGATGAGTATAACGAATTATACTCAATGAGATGCTTGCTACTCCACTTTCAAATCAAACGTGAAATTATGCATAAATTCTCTTACCAACATAAAATGAGAATTATCACACCATGACAAATGATAATTCAAGCAAGCGCTGCAAATAACGTGAAGGCTAAATTGTGCCTTAAACTGTATCATGATTTCTCCCAAAGGAGCTCTGAACTGAAGTAATTAAATCCATACACAACAACGTATTTGAAAAAATGTGGACAAACCACTAATAGCACTGAGCATCTCACCTTTTGAAGATGAACGTGGAAAACAAAATTGCTGAAAACGTGATTCTTTATTGAAATTCCAAAGCCTTAAAAAGCCTTAATAATATGGAGAAATATTTTTAAAGAGGAGGAGAGAATAAAGACTTGTAGAAGAAGAATGAGGAATAGGTTTAGTGCTATATTTATACTAAACCATGGTGTGGGAAGTGGAATTTTGATAAGTTTTGAATTCTAAATTTCCGTCCATACACTCCTCGGCAACTAGACTTCTATCTGATTTGGGGATAACTATTTGTTTTGATAAGTTTCAAATCCACCACAATTATAAAAGATTTAATGGCATTGAAATTGTATGACTCCTTTACGTGGGTCATGGTATCTCCAAATTGCATGAGATATATATATTTATTATTCTAATAAAACAACTTAATTAATAGCTAATTAATTTCTTGTCTTCGATTAAAACAAAATAAATGGGAGAGTGTTTCAAATGAAATAACTTAACTAGTTTAATTAATTAAAGTCCTAACTATTCTAATACGATAATTATTAGAAGAATTTATCATAATCAAAATCCTACATGATTAGGAATAATAATTTATATCCTAATTAAAGTAGATTAGCATTACAAGGAATTTAATAGTTTCTGGAGTATTATTATTATGTTTTAATCAATTATCTTTAAATTCCTTAATTGTCAATACCTAACATATTTTATTCCTAATGGCCGAGAATTGCAAATTGTATGGATAGTAAATAAATTAGAATTTCATTTATACCTTGATTCTTCCATTGATTCCATCTTAATTCAACTTATCCAAAATATCATTTTCTTAATCCTAATATATATAATTAATTATTATCTATCAAAGGAGTCCAATATTGATATAGTAATTTAGTCCATATTGATAACTAATATTATTAACTAAGTAGCTTTCTTAATTGGCTATAACTCAAGTTTAACGAATCCAAATTGAATTTTTCTTGAGTCCATAATTCACCATTTATTACGAGCTTTAAAATGAGCCCAATATTGATAGGGTAATTCTAACTCCTTCAATAATTAACTATTTGGCCTATTTAATAAAGGTATAAAATCTGAAACTTATTTTCACTTTGGTCCCTCAACTATAAAGATATTCACATAGATCCAAATTAACTATAGAGATAACCAATTAACTTGTATAAGGACTTAACTGAACATTGCATTCCTATTAAATAAATTAATGCTAAGTAAAAATTCGGAATTTTACAACCTACCCTCCTTAAAATAATTTCGTCCTCGAAATTTACCTTAAGTTAGTTGAAAAGCTCGGGATACTTGATTTTCATCTCTTCTTCCTTTTCCCAAGTTGCTTCTTCCATTCCATGATT
>NW_019266740.1:1145494-1150232 GCF_002742605.1 Olea europaea var. sylvestris
ATATATAATTAATTATTATCTATCAAAGGAGTCCAATATTGATATAGTAATTTAGCTCGAATTAATAACTAATATTATTAACTAAGTAGTTTTCTTAATTGGCTATAACTCAAGTTTAACGAATCCAAATTGAATTTTTCTTGAGTCCATAATTCGTCATTTATTACGAGCTTCAAAATAAGCCCAATATTGATAGGGTAATTCTAACTTCTTCAATAATTAACTATTTGGCCTATTTAATAAAGGTATAAAATCTGAAACTTATTTTCACTTTGGTCCCTCAACTATAAAGATATTCACATAGATCCAAATTAACTATAGAGATAACCAATTAACTTGTATAAGGACTTAACTGAACATTGCATTCCTATTAAATAAATTAATGCTAAGTAAAAATTCGGGATTTTACACCCTACCCTCCTTATCTCTCGTTGTTAATGAAATCTCGGTCTTCTCTTTTTTTGTTTTTGGGTGCATAACGAAATCTTTGGTGTCTTGTATGATTGTGAAAGCATTTGATCTATAGAGCCTCTGAAAATTCAATTATTATTATTATTATTATTACAACTCTTCAGAAAACTTGTTTCAAAGGTACTGGGTTTGTATTTCTGCACTTCCACTAACAGGTTGGATTCACTTGAAACATCGCACTTCTTTCAGCTTAAACACCTGAATGATTAAAAAATTATGCTCAAGACTACTACATGGAAATAAAAATATGATGGATATCAATGGTAAAAAGGAATTTGGGTAATTGAATAACTTATAAATTGTAATATACAACTCAGGAAGCCCCAAGGACAAAAAAATCTCTATGAAATCATCTTTCCACACACATAAAAGTTATTACGCTGTTGTTGTGTATGATCTAAAGAAATATACTTAATAAAACTACAAAATTGACACAAGCTTGAAAAATTTTGGCTCTTCATCCATTAGCCAAATCCCAAATCAGGTACAAGTTCCACACGAGGGGAAACGACTTTTAGTTCCAAGGCCTAGCAAATCAAATTGCAAAGAACACCCAATCGTATGTACCATCTTTAATGATGATGTTTCTCCTGGACGAGTTCTTGTAAAACAAAATGACCCCCTCATCTTCCACACGAATGCACATTGCCTGTGGAAAACCTTCAAGAACCCACAATCAGGATCCTGGATCCTTTAAGTCGTGATGCAAGAACAGATAAAACATTTACGTCCCTTTCAATTGGGAAGGATTAGCTCATAATTATATAAAGGAATACAGATTTAACTAATCACTCATATACGAGTGCACGCAACCCAAAACAATGATAATCAATCATGAGCTAGAGAGAAAGACTGGACAATGTAATTGACAATGTCATTACTTATTTTTCTTCATTAAGAGAATCTAGTACTATCCAATTCACCTTATCAAACGTGCAATTAGAAAATGACTTTCTTACTCTTTGCCCTATATTTTCTAGATTAGTTCATCTTGCAACATGTGAGCAGTCACTACCACTGTTAAAACCCTCCTGCAGGTGCTTGCAAGTTTAAAATCCTGATCTCATTTGAACTTGATTACATCTATGCCAAGGGTTTTTGAGCTTGAACCAGCTAGAATTTCTATTGCACTTGGTTTGAATAAATGAGGGGGAAAAAAAACACCTGCCCAACTGTAATAGAAAATGTGGCTTCAAAATTGTACCAAGAAGCCAAAAATTTTAGATAGGGAGCTGTAAACAGACGGCTGCACTAATTCTGATAGGTACGGAGCATACCCAAATATAATCATGGGACCAAGTTTCTGGATGTCAGTTTATCTCCATGCAGTNGCGTTCTGTTAATAATTCAAAGACGAGATACTGCAATCAATCTCTAGAGAATGCTAAAATGCATCCAACGTGATGTTGTATAAACAATGAATATTAGGGTTTATTTGAGCCGCATTTTTTGGGAACATAGATTTTGTAATTGTGATTTTTTGGAGAATGTATGGTTCAGAAGTATAAAAAAAATTAGGTTTACGTGTAAAATTATTTTATTGGGAGAATGTCATTGAAAATAAGGCTGGGAAAAATGAGTTTTTAAAGAATGGGCCAAAATAGAGGCTTAAAGAAATCCATCAACTTATCCTGTTAGTTTATGCCCCCGTTTGACCCCCATTCTCCTTCTCATTCTTATTTTCAACCACACAATCTTCCATAAAATATTATTACACGCAAATAAAAAACTTTTCATTCTTTTTCAACCATATATTTTTCAAAAAAACACTATTCCAACCATTAAAATTTGAAAAAAAATAGTGGCCAAACGGGGACTATATCCTTTTTTGAGGCACAAGAACAAAATGCCCCCTTGATCTCACCCTCTCAAAGTCGGGGAGAAGAACAGATGATAAGATTTTGACATTTTCGCGTAAGTTTGTATTGTCAAGATGCATAGAGAATGTCAAAACAAAAATAGAAAACAAAAGCCTTCTCAGCAAGTCAAAAGAAGCAACAATCTCTTCTAGGTTGGTCTCAGCAAAAAGAAACGAGAATACAAACACTAAGCTGCTAAACTTAAGAGAGAATAATCATGAAGATTCACCAGAAATTAGGAAGCACAAATAGTAATACAGCCACGGAATATAGTGCATGCTTAAATCATCTGCTATTTTGCATAAAAGCTTAAACTTTTTTATACAACAGCAGTTTCGATGGTTCCATGATTCCTAGATCAAAGACCTTTCTTAAATCATCCAATCTCATATCAACAATCTTTTGTCTATGAGTCAACTTAAGTAAAAAGTGCGAGAACATTGAAAAGTACAGTCAGTATTTGAAAGTAAATAAATTATTATGTGAGAGGAACCTGAAGCTTGTCCAAAAAAGTTGCTCATATAGTTATTTAGGAAATATTACCATGGAAAATGCAAACAAACAAGAAAATAAATAAAGTGCAAATGCAAGTTGCTCATATAGTTATTTAGGAAATATTACCATGGAAAATGCAAACAAACAAGAAAATAAATAAAGTGCAAATGCAGAAAGACACTACTTACTTTTGAAAAAATGGAGTAAAATATCTGAAACATTTATAACTTAATTTACCATCGAAAATGAAAACATTACCTCGGAATTTGTTATCTTGAGTAATAATTCCAAATGTTTCTTTAGTTTCATGTACCAAGATGCCAGACATTCCACTGTAGGAAACTATTTTACACTGTACAACTACAAGAATACACCACTAATCAACATGATTATTTTAATAGCAGAAAAACACATAATGTCCTTTTTGATTTAGTAAAACCGGGGATTTGGGTAATTAAAACAGCGTAAATGTTAATATAAAACACGTTAACTGACAATCTCCAAGAACTTGATGCCATACTACATTTTTTAAAAGTGATTAAGAGGATGTAAAACTACAAAAGTCTTACATTGGGATGAGAAAGCAAGGATGTGATTTTGTATAGGATGAGGGTTAATAATCCAAATAGTCATTGAACTTCGTAAAAAGTTTTCACTGGCTCGCTGGACTTTAAAAATCACTCAAGTCATCACTAAACTTTGCAAAAGGTTTATACAGGATCACTGAACTTCAAAAATCACTCCATTTATCACTAAACTTGTCAAAAAATTTCCACGGGGACTCGATGACCCCTGCGAAAGTTTTTGCAAAGTTCAATGATGAATGAGATAATTTTTAAAATTCAGTGATCCTGTGGAAACCTTTTACAAAATTCAATTATGACTTGGGTGATTTTTAAAGTTTAATGACCCGGTGAAAACTTTTTGCAAAGTTTAGTGACCATTTGAATTATTAACTCTATAAGATGATGACGAGCAAGATTTTTGTGGAACTTCCTTCCGTGAAACCATTAGTTTGTTCTTGATAGGTTCGAGTGGCTAGCAGTATTCCAATGTAACGTCCCGAATTTTTACTACTAGTTGTTAGATTTAAATTTAAGATTTAAATGCGCTATTATTAAAGTCTAATTACCTTATTGGTTATTGGCCAATAGTTTGAGGACCTAAGTAGAGAGTTATTTCGGAAGTTGGATGAAATCATGCATAAAACATTTATAAATATGCCAATCGATCTTCATTAAAGATGATTTATTGACCACGTGCATTATTCACAGCACAGTTGAAGCCAATGTAATTGATTTAACTACATGATTTATTTACACCAACCAAGTTCTAAGCCAAGTCAATTGATTTGACCACGTAAATAAAGGTAATTGATTTGACCATTTTCATGACAATACACCATTTATGCATTGACCATGCCTAACATCTAGCCATTTTCTCTCACTTTTCTACACACAGTCCAAGAATTTACACTGTAAATCGGAGACGACCCAAGCACTAGATTACCCCTCACCAACTATTTACACAATCCCCCTTTCTAACTCTATCACTTTGTCTCTCAGCCTTTATTCTTTCTCGTTCTTTTTATATTAAATATAATCGTACACTTGCACAATCACAAGTGAATACTCAACCCCACACGCGGCTTAAGGACCTCTCTCCAACAATCACCCCTTCTATCATTTTAAATTATCTAGTGAAAGATAAGTTATGTTTTATGTTTATGGTGGTTAATATTTATGTATGAAATATTTCTACGCTATATTTTATGTTTTGATCCATACTACATATGTTCTATTTAGAATGGACTGAGTTTAGTAGTGCCATACACGAGAATTTAGCATCATATAAGTTCGGTCTAAATTTAGTCTCGCTATATAAGTTATGAGTTTTTTTGTAGACATACATGT
>NW_019266740.1:1151643-1197991 GCF_002742605.1 Olea europaea var. sylvestris
TCTCCATTTGAGAACCTAGTTTCATTACTTGACGAGCATAATATGTGAATGGCTGACTCTTAAAGGGAGGGAAGTTGCAAGAACCATAATAAAGACATTTGAAATCAATTCTTAAAGCAAATTTAACATAATATAATATGAGGAGAAGAGTTTTTCTCAACACATATAATAGTCTAATAATATAGAAAGGATACATGAAATACTATCACAAGAATTCGAGCACTGCTGTACAAGAAAAAAATATGAAGACAATAAGTTAAATAAGCAATTGAAAGGCCAAAAAGGACCATATGGACTCACTTGTGGAACTCATGGGATAAATTAAAGGATCCACATTTTTTAAGTTGCTTCAGGGACATGTGCTTTTTTGATCGCTTTGAGTGGCTCTTCAAAGCTTGAATGCGAGATCTAGAACTGCTACTTTTAGGAACAAAATTATCAAGAAGGATGAAATTGTCAATTTTCATGCTTTTGGATCCCTGCATGTACTTCCGAGCTGAATCACCATGTTGAAAAAGTTGGTGCAAAATGTGATCAACTGCAGTTTTTCTATCTGAATTCTGCATTGTTAAGCAAATTGAGATGAAATAGCTATAAATGAATTTCTGGGAAATAATCACAAAATAGACAGCTCAAATGGCTACATAGGTTAAGGTGAAACAGTGACCTTGACACCCGTTGGCAGCAAATTTTCATGTGCAGGATAAGAAAGCTCCAAGTATGCTGGCTCATTTACTTTTACATCTGTAAATTATGGTAGCCAACTATTTTAGCCCTAAGGTAATGTTTCAAGATACACCCAAAGATAAAATATCTTTGCACAAACAGAAATAGCAATCATCTAACGACAACAATGGTACCTTGCGTAGTGTTATGAGCCCTGAAAGAAATATTGCCTGGAAAAGTAATCAAGAAGAAGAAAAATTAATTGTGCAGAAGATATTAGTGACCCTAACTTGAAATTATCCCCCAAAAAGGAATTTCGAAGCCCAATAGCATCATTCAAGCAAGATAGAGCGTGTCCTAACTTATAGTTGCAGAAAAAGTAGGTGTGTACTCTAAAATACTAAGCTCACAATGAAGCAAAAATTAAAACGGCCATCATGAAAATGTGAGGTCAAATGCCCATCCAAAAAGACCACAATCTATGACATATGTGCATTCAGTTGCACAAACTAATATTTGGTTCATTCATATTTGATCGCTTTGCCACTTCCTTGTCGGACTAGAAATTTGGCAAAAACTTGGCAAATTCGCCCACCAGGTGTGCATAAAATTTCAGAGATCAGTAATTTGAGATCACTCAAAACTTGTGAATTGAAGTTCACGTCTTTCAAAAAAATCCATTGATCTAATTTACAGGCATTTTAAAGCCTGGACTTTTCCAATCTGAAATCCATTGAATCATAGAAGGCATAGTGATAAATGTATTTTTATACACTTATCTAGGCCATTAAATTGGAGTAATTGTCGGTAATTTGGATAAGTTATAGCTTAATTATATATTAATTATGTTTGTTCGATGGAACTCAATGCAAATTGGTGGAATTTGAAGAAAGGAACAAAAAAGGCAAAAAAGGAAAGAAATTCAAAATTTGGGACCAAAGTAAAAACATTCAATAGTTTATTCGAACCATAAAATGATGATTGAAGATCACATATGATCAACCGGATGCAACTGGAGGTCAAGGGAGTGAAATATAGTTGAAGTATTTTCACAAATCAATTTCTAGCCGAAAAAGTTATGCTTTAGACTTTTAGCCTCAAATTGAGATCCCATTTTCGGATAGCAAACGTTTGAATTGGAACAATTGTATTTGTAGAAGAATTGTAGTCCTTTGAGTCGCCTTTCCAATGCACTTGATTCCACAATCGAATATCGAAAGAGAAAGTTATGATCAAATTATTGAAAGCTATTGAGAGACAAACTCCGCGAGCAAGACTGAAATTTCAATGACCCGAGAGTCATTTGGATCAATGGTGTGCGCGCGATAGTTATGACTGTGTTGAGAGCCATTTTCGTAGATGAATCTGCAATTTCCTTTTCGCGATTCTAACTCTTACGGAACCCAAATTGGATGCGATTTTAACCTACTTCTCGACTCTTATAAATACAAAACAAGGGCTACACATAAAAAAACTCTCTTGCCTCTTCATGCACAATAATATCATCAAATTCATCAAAAACTAGAGGTCAAATCATTATTTTTGGGAGAAAAGATCAACCCTAGCAAGAATTAAAGGTCAATTACATCAACAAATTAAAGAATTCAACTTTGAACTTGAAAATCAACATATGTTGTATTCTTTCATGACCAGGATGATATTTTTTCATTATTCTTCTTGTAATTTATTTAAAAGCATGCTAGGCTAGATCCATTTTTTGTATTGGATGAGATGAACCCTATTATTTATTTATTCTAATTCAAGACTAGTAATTTACTTTAATTCTTGTGTTTCTTGATTAATTTTGCATACCCACTGTATTATTTAATTGATTGACCACCAATTAGATAATTAGTTGCTTGTTATAGTGTTGAAAGACACACAACAAGTTTAGAACGTGGCAAAATTAACATATGTGCAATAGATGTTAAGAATAACATTTATTACTTGTGCAATCATATAGATAATCTAAAATTTAATGCGCTCTAACCATTCAAATTTGGGCTAAGAATAGATTCAGGTCATGGTTAGTCTAGAATTAATTCATCTTGAAAAAGAAAGTTAAATATATTAGCTTTGTCGATTGTCAAGAATACATGAACGGAACTAGATTACAACTAAAAAATTGAAAGGGATAACAATAAACGGAGTCGAAATCCAATACAGTCATCTATAATTTGATAAAAATCAAACTTTTATTACTTTTTTAGATTAATTTAGCAAGAATAAAATCAAAATCTCTCTTGTTTTACATAATTCGAATTTCATACATAACTAGTAAACTTGAATTGAAAATTATTCCTTGATACTTTTAACTCACTAAATTTATTACTTGTTAAAGAGCCTATACACTTGCGGGTTTCATACGAACATATAGTGCACCATGAAAGTTCCACTTTTTTTCTCCTTTCTAGGAGTTCAAAATTGTCCCTCCCACACACCACATGGTGATAACATAGTGAATTGATCTCATAGAATTTGGAAGATCTTAACTTTTTTAGTTCATTCAATATTTTATAAACAGTGGGTATTCATTTCTTCTTGAACAAAATGTAATATCTTACGCAAAGAAAATTTTTTGTACACTACTTTGAGATCTCTTCATGCTGATTCAATTCCATATCATAAACTTACTTAGCCTGTGTTTGATCCCTATTATTCAAAAACTCATTTTTTCTCAAACTCATTTTCAATCACACTTCTCTCTTTCAATCACATTCTACTAATAAAATAATTTTATACGTAAATCAAAAATTTTTCCTTACTTTTCAACCATAAATTCTTCGAAAAAATAATTATTTCATTACCTGTTAAACCCAAAAATGGGGCTCAAACAAGCACTTAAAGTGTAGCTGGGAATGTTAGTGACGTGTGACTCAAACTTGGAGGAACTTTTGAGATTTCTAATTGGTTTCAAATTTATGATAATCAACACGGTAACACCCAACAGGAGCTGGTATCAGTTTTATTCTAAAGATGAATGTTTTAAACTTTCAAATTTCATCTTGTTCAGAATTTAGCCCAAGCTTGTAGAATCTACGAATATGGTGTGTTCAATGATTCACGTTACACATCTTAATCATTTTAAAGTACTTCATTTGACTGGAAAGAAAAATGCATTTTTGGGAAGTGCGTACACTTTAATAGGACGTCATCACTTTTTATCATTGTAGGCTTGGTTTTCAATTTTCACTATTTATCATCTCCAGAGTTAACACAATAATGCACACGAAAATTACAACACGTCTAAAACAAAAAATTTGAACAGCATTATTTATGATTTTGAACACAGTTAAGCAAACCTTTTCTGGACGAGGCACTAGAACAGGGTTTTTTGGCTTCCATATCTGCAGATAAAGATTCAATATTAGAACTGGTCTTCCCTGTATCTTCAATTTGCCTTTTCTTGCTCTTATGTTGCATTTTGTGAAGCTCTGCCTCTGCTTGTGCAAACCTTCGCTCTAAGGCTTCCAGTGTTCGTTTTCTCTGGTCATCCATGATTTCTCTACTCGCTATCCAGTGTCAATATCGTAGAATAAGTAGTGCTGTGCTAGAAAAAACAAAGAAGCACATCAGAATATATATAAAACACAGTAGAATACTGTCGGACTTATTTAACTTATGCATGTGGAGAAAGAGTACAGGGATTGGAAATTGGATAGCATTTAAGTTTTGAATATATGACTCGATTTTATTTTATTTTTTACACATTGTTGCTGGTTATGTCAAAATCATCTTTCCTTCTTACATCCACACTACCCGTAAATGACTAGAATAATACTAATATTTGCCAAATTGATAATTTATAAGATGCATTACAAATGTTATAAATCAGCACAGAAAGTTACAAAAAAAATATAAGCAATTAGCTTTAAGGTGCTGGTCTAGTGAAATTCCTCCAATTCTGCAATTCTTAAGTGAATTTCAGACTTCCCTTCAAATATAAAACCTCAAAATCTTAGTATCCAGTTCAAGAAGGAAATCATAGGCAAATGATGAATCAAGAGAAAAATTAAAACCTAACAAACTGAAGGCAAAATACATGAAATCTTTTGAAATTATCCACCACGAACAGATTGCAAATTTTACAGTGAGATTATATAATAGAATTATTTTTTGCCTCAACTCATTATTTTCTCTGAGAAGGTATTACTTTGAAAAAATCAAATCGCACCAGATGGTAAAGCCGGTTGATGGCCGCGTCACGAATGATCGCCGGCGGTCGAATCCCGAACGGAATGGTCGAATAGTAGTCCAAGTATGGTCACCGAAGGCGAGTAGGTCAAGGGTTGGATATTTGGGGTTAAATTGTAATTGGATAATGGTCAATTATTATCAAAAGTTAGTACATTTTAATTGCAATAAACACCCTCAATAGTAATTATTATTTTAACAATATCCTCAACTTTTTCCGTCGTATTTTTCTATGGGCAACTTACAAAAATATCCTTAAAATTAGAAGTATTTTGAAAAATCATATGAAAAGTTTTTTGATAGTAAAAAATACTGTGTAAAACGAAAAAGTAACACAATGTCACTTTTTTTTTTAAAAAGTAAAAAAAGTGACACAAACGCTTAAAAAGTGACAAAAAAAAAGTGACACAAACTAAAAAAAAATAAAAAAATGAGAGACACAAAATAGCACATTCATTTGTGCAGCACCAGTAATCATACTTTTAACATAATCTGCATATCCAGGACAATCCACATGAGCGTAGTGGCAGTTCTTAACATAAGCAACATGTCTAAGACAATCCACATGCTGATTATGTTCGGAAAATGTAACATATCATGTCACTTTTTATCTTATTAAATAAGTGACAAATTTAAAAGGTGATGAAAACTCAAAAAAATTGACAAAATGTAAAAAGTGACAACGTCATTTGAAAGTTTAGTGTCACCCTTTTATTAAAAAATGACATACAATGTCACTTTTATTAAAAAATGACATACAATGTCACTTTTATTAAAAAATGACATACAATGTCACTTTTATTAAAAAATGATGTTTGTCACTAAAAAAAGTGATAGAAATTTCAAGAACGCGATTGATAAAAAAGTGACAAACACAAAAAAAAGTGACAAAAAATCAAAAAAAGTGCCAAATACAAAAAAAAAAAAGAAAGCGACAAAAAGTTAAAAAAGTGATGAAAATTTAAAAAGCTACACAGATTGAAAAAATAAAAAATAAAAAAGTGACAAATAGTCAAAATAGTGACGTAAATTAAAAAAAGTGATGAAACATCGATCAAAACCTTAAAATATATCATTTTATACAAATTCAATCCAAACTACAATTAAAAATGCCCAACAACTACCTACATGAAATTGATTCAATGCAAACACAATCATTACAAACATAATACTCCTTAAGCCAGAACAAGGTAGTGCCACAGAAGCATCAGACAAGAAACACTCGAATATGTTATCTCATCTCAAGTTTTTGGTTTAGGACACAAGTTCTCTTCTCAAGTTTTTGGTTCATAACACAAGTTCTTACTCAGTGCCCAAAGTTCATATCCACTCATTTAACTCTCACATCATCTTAGCATACTAAAATGGACGAAATGCCAATTTCTTCAGTTCAAATGCATAATTGGATTTCAAAATTTCACACTAGAGTTGCTAAATGCCAACTTGTCAAGATCATTCAATGATACTCATTAGCAATTCAATAATCCAAAACACCAATAACATATCTTTCCAAAAGATTTCACAATTCATCCAAAATTCTTCTAAAGTCACAAATCAAATGTTAATCTGTACAGAACATACGAATTAAACAGAAATATTCAGCATAAGCACATAAATCAAATGGAACAAATGATATTAAACATGGGTATAATCTAAACTCATTATGTCTGTACACGGTTTTTTCTCCCAATTATCACGTAATACGAAAATCATCATTCTATTTTTCTAACCACAGAAATTCGGTAATATCAAACCCTCCAAAAAGAAAAAAAAAAGAAACCAGATAACACCAAAATCTATAATCAATTTTCAGCGCAAAATCACATGAAATCAAGAATCACGGGACAATTAATCTCTAATTCTCATTTTCAATCTTCCTACTCTCCTTGTCTCCAATAAATCAGCAGTAATTGGCCCAAAATCAAGAAAACAAACATAGACAAAACGAGATAGTAAGGGAGAGGAGAATGCGACATATAAGCAAAACGGAGATCTTACGGTGGGATTTTCGGCCGGATTTTTGGGTACGATTTGGGGCTTTCCAAGGTTTTGGGGTTTGGGGTGTTTGAGCGTATTAATTACGAGGAAAGAATTTTAATTAGTTTTTGGGAGAGGATTCTAATTCGTTATCTTTGAAGGGTAGTAAACCTAATTACCTCTTTTTCTATCATGACTAGGCTTGACATCAGGTGAGTCCATCCAAATATTTCAATACTAAGGATCATTTGTTACATTTCAAATGTTTCATACGTGAAATCATTCGCTTTCATGAAATTACTAGAACTAAATCAAAACTCAAATAATATGTTACAGTTTCGGTTCGTTTATCCATGACATTTTTGTTAAGAAATCTTGAACTAACAATACAAATAATATTCCCAATATATAGGAGAAATAGAAGATCTAATATATGTTATAAAATATATATATCACACACTTTCTTAATTAGCCACGAATATATCATCCAATAGTATCCAACATTTACTATAATAGCATCCAATTCCGACAGTTACTCTATGTGCGGTACCTCAAGAAGGATTTGTAGGGTGGACGACGCATAAAGTGCGATTATGAGTGGCAATGAATGTGATATGATTCGATAATTCAAATGAATTAATCTAATTAATTATAATACTTACTACTTAGCCCTTACAAACTTGCTATTTATTGGGTTGAATCATTGTGCCAAGGGTGAATAAATTGTAAAAAATAAAAAAATTTATAAAATCAATAAATTTAGTTCTAGAGTTGAGTACTCATGGTTCCTGTTTAAAACAAACCTAGATATTCTCGATTCTTTGTTTTGATCTCAAACTTATTTTTTGGGAATCGAACTGGAACCTTTGATTATGGTTAGAGAGATTCGATTTCAGTGAAAATGTCAACATCTACTGGTGATGAATCATGTCCAAATATTTCATTAACATGCATTGAAATGAGAGAAAATATTTTAATGAATTTATTTATTTATTGTTTATTTCGTTATTTAAAATACGAGATGCAAACAACTCTTTTTACGGTCTCCTAACAATTTTTACAAAATCCGTCATCAAAGACAAAGTTGTAATAAATTAATAGAAGGTTGGTTAAATTAATTTGACTAAAAAAATATATAAGTGCTAGAATGACCAAAGGTAAGTAATGGGTTATGGATATTGGGCTTAAAAATTGAAAGAAATGTTACATTTCATATTAGCCCTTGTTTGATTGTGATCATTAACAGTATGTTATTATGATATTGTCATGTTTAATTAATTAATAAGCCACAAAATTTTATTGTGATCACCTAACGTCTGAAACTTTTTCTCAAGTTTCTTATTTTTAAAAGTGTATCTTGAAACTTTTGTAATTTTTTTACCTTTATTTTGGCTTCCTAAATCCGCACCAGCTTGTGCTCATTATAATGACTTGATTTTGATAGAGCAAATTATAAAAGATAAAGTCTTAATTATCGTGATGCGTCGCTATGTCATAGTTGTTTTAGGACTTGTTTGACATGACCTCTAAAATATGAGAAAAAAAAAAAAAAAGCTCCTGAGACTTAAAAGTTGCTTTAAATCCGTTTGTTTAATTACGAGAGTTTTTAAAAAAAAGTTGATCTAACTTGATTTTCTCTAAAGCTCTTTTGGAAGAAAAAACTAGTTCAGAAATTGGTTTTTATATACTAATTAAAAGAAGCTCTTTCATAAAAAGTAAAAGCAAATGTAAAAATCTGTCAAACGGACCCTTATATCCTAGTAGATTTTGCAAGCAATGTAAAGTTAATGATAAAAATTATGTAACATATTCTAAATTTATTAAAATTAAAAATCCACTTCTAAAGTTTAAGAACACCCCATCAAGATTATGTAAGTTTGTGATTTAATGCTGCCTATAAAAGGATTATTGTTTTACAGATATTTAGCCTGGTTTCATTATGATAATTTTTTATTTTTTTTTGACAATTATTTCTCTTCCATAATAATTTTTAATCACATATTTTTCAAAAAAAAATATATATATTTTTTGTATTTTCCAATGACTTTTCTCTACTTTTTAACCACACTCATTAAAAAAAAAAAAAAAACACTTTTCAAACGATCACGCCTCAAAAATCTTTATTAAACGGGCATTTGAAGAGATTTGTTTTGATCTTCTTTTGTGAAAGGGAGGAAAAAGATATCAATCTACTCTAAATATGTTGAATAAACAGAAAACGTTTAACTACGTAATTTTCTCTAATTTTATGACAACAGCTCTCTACAAATGTAGCTTTTCTTTATCCTCTCTCAAACTGTGGACACAAAACAGTTTTCCCAATATCATTGTAATCAATTTTACAATTCTATTCTGCATATTTGGATGCTCAATCTTATTGGCCGTAGGTACACTGTAAATTACTGTTAGCCCCCTGTTTGGTTTTGATAAGAATCAATTTTTTTAGTGTAAAAAAAAAATAAAAATAAAAAAAATAATAATAATAATAAAATAAAAAATTAAATTGATAAAATGTGTGATTGAAAATGAGTTTAGAAAAAAATGGGGAAACATGCCTTAATTGTGATAGTTAGGATGGCCATAGTTCACGAACATCAATCAAACAGTTACCTAACCAAAACTATAATAACCAGAATGTTGAGAACAAGGGATCAACTCTATAAAAGAAAATCGAATTTCCATGACCAAAGAAGACAATATGTTACAGACACAATCACCAATAATCATTCACGGTATGAAACTCTTAACAATAGTTGAGAGAAAAGAATAAGCAACAACTTTAACTCAGTCAATAGAATCGTTGAAATCAATCCAAACCATGCCCACAAAGCAAATGAACAAATAAATTTAAGTGGAACTCCATCAAATTAAACTGACACTTTCACTATTTTCCTTTATTCTTCTCTGCCACTTAATTCAGACAGTTTATTGAATCTGCTGAATTTAGGAATAAGGGGATAATTAATTGATCACTCCATTCGCATCACTGTCAGCAATGGAGGAGTTGTCCACCTTTGGCGGGGCTGAATACCGCCTAGGTCTGGCTGGAGAAGGTGGGAAAGAAAGGCGCTTCTTTGCGGAACCCGGTGGTCCCTTTTCCGGTGTTCCATTTTCCGTTCCTAATGGACTTGACAACCTCAACTTGGCCTTTGCCGACTTAGTCGGTACCATGTAACTAGGCACTGATGGAGAGCTTGCCAAGCTTTCATCATCTCTCATGGACGACCCTGCAATGCTGTGCCTCCTGTTCCTCTCTGACTGCATGCTAAGCATTCTCCTGGAGTCGTCATCTTGACTTAATGCACTCAATCTTGGGCTTGCCAGCTTCAATTTTCTGGCGGCTACTGAAGATGTCACCTTTGAAAGGGGAGATGCAGAGGACTGATGACTAGAAGGATGACCGGGCTTTTGGCTGACCGGTGAAAATGGATTATCGGAGTTTAGCTGATGACGAGCAAAAGACTTGGTTATTTCTCCTCCAATGCTTGAACTTTTGACAGATAACCTGTCACCGTTAAGTTCTTTGTCAGCTGTGCTTTTGGAATCCCATGGCCGGGCAGCCATCCATCTTTCTAACCAGCTCCAACCCCAGTGAGGGTTAGTTGGATCCATAAACAGTAAGTTAGGAGCTCTTGAGGACTTCTTCCAGGTTTGCTGTCAAGTTGAAAAGGTCACAATTAAAACCAGAAACCAAATTTTCTAATGCTACCAAACATTTATTTTACAAAACATTTGGGCCAATACTGATACCACTGATCAAGCCAAGTACATGACTCAAAATTATGGCAGTTGCAACTTGCATTTAGTCAAGTAAAAGTGAAATGTTCATTATATACTTATTCTTCTAGACAATAAGACAATACTTTACCAAGAAAAATAGGAGATCTAATATGAGAATCAAATATATTACTTATCACTAGCTGAATATTGTAGAACATCCATAAATAGGCAAATTATAAGAAAGAATAAGATCCAGATTGGGATGATAGTAGATGCCAAGGCCAAGGAAACAGTGCAGCAAGAGAAAAGGCAATTTAACAATCCGAATAAAGAATGTACAAAGTTAACACGAGAAATAGTTTCTTCTAGATTTTACAAGGGCAGTGAATTCACATGTGCCCTCAGATATACATTTTCCTTCTTTTCTTCGGAAGGCTGAAAACATGTGAAGCAAGTTAAGTAGAAGTACCTGATGACTGTACGAATAAGCTAGCGCTTTTTCTCGTCTCATGGATGCCTCATACTTTTGCAGCAAACTTGCCTCTATTTGCTCTTTTGATTGTAGACTATCATCCCACTCCTCCCCAATCTGCAGAAACATTTGAATATTATATCTAAGAACTTCAACAAAATTCAAGAATGGTTAAATAAATTTAATCATCAGGGAATATGCTTGTTTTCTGAAGTTGCAATATTTAATATCAAACTATAAACAAGATATTCTCTCCCTAAGCTTTTAGTCATAATTTTTCCACTATTTGTCTGGAGTAAACCTTCAGCAAGATTTCATTTGCACTATGTAAAACATACACCAAGAAATACCCAGTAAGGAACAGTCAGCTTCTAAGCTTCTGAATTTTATTTTATTTTTTCATTTTTTGCCGCAGGGATTCAAAAATATATACGAGACTAAACATAAAACAAGAAGAAACTAAGCCTTACTCAACAAAATACAGAGACTGATCAAATATAAATTTAAACCAAACAAACGACATCAACCTGCAGCAAGGTTTTTTTTTTTTTTTTTTTTTTTTCGTTTTTTTTCAATTTTTTTTTTGTCCTCCATAAAATTTATTTGAGAAAAATACGCCTAGACTGATGAAGTAGAATTAAATTAATTCTTGTATTACAGATGCATTGAAGCCATACTTACAGCATTGATGCCCCTCAGAAGATGTTTAGAGCAAGTTTGGCTAAGCTTAAAAATGTAAGGTTAAAATAACTTTTACATGTTTCGATAACTTAATTTTTCTTATTTTAAAAAAGTAACATTTTTTGAAAAGTAATTCTTACTTCGCATTCAAAATAAATAACTTACTTTTGACTTTCAATATGTACTTCTAAGTAAACTTTTTAAGTTAGCCAAAAATGCTAATAATTGTTTTATGGATTTCGCTAAAGATGATGATATTAAGAAAAGAACCAACCATCAAGCTTTCAAGTTCTTTCGCGCGGTTCTGTAGAAGTTGTCTCTGGAGTGCACGGTTTTCCTCTGACATCTTGAGCCTTCTCGACTGAATCTGAGAATGCACACGGGACAGCGTTTGCATACATTTCAGAGCGTTTGCAGTTTGCCGTTTGACGCTTGGCCCATCAACAAGTGATTTTATTCTGACAAGTCCTCTCAGCGCCCGCAATGCTCTCCTTGCCTGAAAGTTAAGAGACATCAGTGGCTAACCTATACTTCATTTCTCTCCATATTGTGACTTGTAATTAATAATGGATAAGAAAAACAAAATGCAAAATGTAGAAGTCATCTGATGCTAATCAGACCGAAAGCAACCAACACTTTTTTTTTACTAAAATAATTAATGACTTCAAGCGAGATATATTGACATGTCAGAAATGTCTGAAATAAAAAAACTTTACATGATTTCCAGAAAAATGTCTCAATGTGTCGTAGCCTTGATGCTGAATTTTGTGACAAGAAAAACAAAAAATAATGTACACCTAAGCTTTAATTGATACTTAGCCAAAACTCTTCATATTAATAAACGTGATGTTGTTTGGCACATCTTAATTTTTGTGGCTGTGCCTCTTGCATCATAGCCATATTGCCTAATTTTTTGAAAACTGATACGAATAATAATGCGTAGGTGGACCTCAACAAATACTTGGACTAAACTCTTGATGGTGACAACATGATATTTTTTAGCCAATTTCATCCATTAGAAGAGCTTTTTATTTGAGCTTTGATTTCATTCTTACTTTTGACCCAAAATTTTCTTTTGGCTCTTCCTAATTAAATATACTCATCCAGTCAAATTCAATGACATATTTTGGGCAATTCATTACAATCTGTAATTGTTCAGCAATATTATTTTATAATATTTGCTTAACCAGAAAATTGTGCATGACTTAACATGCAATACTATGCATCTGAGAATGGTATAGTAACAACAAAAAGCTGAACAATATTGCCAATAAACTTTTGAAATAGGCTTCATCTATCATTTTTTGCCACTCTGTTCAATCACAGCACTTCATTCACTGAAATGCCCCAATGCTGTCAAATCTTTTGCAACTCTTTTGCAACCATTCTCAGCTTTGTGAATTTGGACTACCTCGCCCACTTATTAACACACAACTGAATTGATTTCTCTTGTAAATGAGAATCTCTTTAGGTAAGTACAATGCATGGGTTTTTCCTTCCATTTACTGGATTATCTTTTTTCCATCCTGTTAAATGTTAACGTCTGTCCTGTCAAGTTGACTGATGGAAGAAGAAATATAAACATTCATTTAGTAACATACCTGGTAACCTCGGAATGCTGTCTGGATTTTGATTGCTGCTACTTCCTCCTTTGGTTTTCCAGTGAATTGAGTCACCGAAGTCAGTCGGACTACCTCTGCTGCAGCCTGTGCAGCAGCTACAGCAGCCTCTGCTGCTGCAGCAGTAGCAACTGCAACAGAATAAGCACGTTTTGTCTGCGCATTCTCCGCTTTCGTCAACTTCATATCTTCCTCATCTTCCAAAGAAGGAAGTGGCTGGGGATTAGATACTTGGATAGTCTCAGGATTTGGAGAACCTGAAACTGATGGGTTGTCTTCCTCGACCCATTTCTTCTTTGATTTACTTGCTTTCTGAAATTATATACCATAATATCAAACCCAAAAAACCTATATCATCAAACAATTATGGCATGTTTGATATAGTCCAATCCAATACTACATCAAACATGGCCTTAAGTTATAGCGAGATGAACAAAGTGGTAATTCAAACAAACCTGTGCTTTCTTTTTCTTAGAATTTGGGGTAAGAGCCCTTTTTACCGAAGAAAACCAGCTTCCTTTCCTCCCCATTTCTTTATCATTCCTCAATTTGTCCTATCTGAAGAAAAAACAGTATATTTACCATAAGCAGATGTATAAATAAGTCAAAACCTAATTAAAATAACCAGAATTCACAATAAATTGTAATTAAATTCCCAATCCATATCTCCAAACAAGGGTCAAATCTGAACGCTACCAAGATCTTCGAACTACCACTTTTAAGTTTTGATCATGATCCCACCGTCAAAATTATATTTTGGTCTACTCCATTTCATTTCACCTACATTTCTCCGTAATTAGAAGGATACTTCACTTAGCAGCTACATACATTAGATGCGCAAAGGGTGACAAGTCAAAGAGATAAATTTCCAACAAATTACATTCAAACTTAAAGGAAAACGAAGAAATACGAAATATTTACAATAGATATTTACAAATTACCTGAAAATGGAATTTATGGGATCTCCCGGAAGCTTTAATACGGATTATTTTCTCCTCGCAGCTCTGTCCGTTATATACAGAGGCAAAACAAAACAAGATAAGAAGTTGGCGCCCTCTATCTTTTCTTGGTGAGCATATTTTGAAGTGCGTGCAACTGTGTGTAAGAGAAATAGAAATGTAGAGAGAGAAAGAGAGTGCAAAACCAGATCTGCAAGAACAATTCAACGATGGAGAACATGAGGAGAAAGAGTAACAGCTGGTTTTGTAAGTGTGGGCCCTACCTTCGCCCACGCTTACGTGGACCCAGTTAATTTTCAGTAAAATTTTAATTTTATATATTTTTTAAACTAACTCAAAATATGCACCATTAGTTCCAAACTATTAACATGTCACCGTGTTAGTCCTTAGACTTTAAATAAGAACAAGTTTGTCATTCATGTTTTGTTATAGTTGCATGATGAAGAGTTCACGGTAATTGAACCATGCAAATTTACGTTACAGGTCATACTTGTGACACTCATGAGTCTAATTTTATATTTTCAGTTTGGAATGATGTATAAAAATTTAGACATGTTTTCATTAACGAAATGTGACGATTCAACAGATATTTTCAATGATTTCCATTGTTGTAAATTTGTGTAATTATAATGAACTTTTGAATATTAAATTACGTTTGCAATGATTAAGAATCAACTTACTAATTTGTTCTTATTTAAAAGACAAGAGACCAACTTGCTGTTAAAATAATAAATATGGAACTAACCGTGAATTCTTTTCATATAAAATTTTACTTATTTTTTTATTTTTATGTTGAGATGTTCAACTTAACGTATTTTGTATTAAGTTGGATGAATTGTGATATTTTCTATTGAATTAATTTTGGCAAAAGTGAAGCATGCTGTCAATCTGAGAGGCAATTAGTACAAAACGTCGTCATCATTTACACTCATTGTGCAAATCATTCTTATTATTTCAAACTTGGCATTTGTACCCATATTTCAACATTCTCTTGAAGAGTTGGTCACTTACGTATCATTTCGTCAAATATAAAAAATTGGTGCAAAATGTCCTTATTGCCTTCATTACGCAAACCATCCTTTATAATCTCAATTTTACCGTTCGCATTGTCAGATTGACCTTTCTCTTCGTCAAAAGAGCTTTATTGCCTATTTTACCCATTAAAGCATTGTAAAATAACTAATTTATCCTCATCTTTAAGTAAACATATATTAAAGAATGAAATAATAATTGCAGTCAAGGTCCTTAATTTTTTCAAATAGTACAAATGAGTCCCACTTAAAATAATCAATACATATTAACAAAAACATTCATCTTCAAAAAAATAAAAATAAAAATTAAAATAATAATAATACTTTTTTCCTCTTAATTGGGTTTGTATTAGAATAATTATGATTTGGGTTGGGATTAAGATATTGAATGAACCTCTAATGGAGGAAGAAATTCAATTTCCTGTCATCATTTTATGAAGCAAAAGAAGCTTAAACAAAATCAGGAAAAATTCAATAGCTGATGCAGTGGGCCTATGTGTATGTAATCGGCAACAAGAAGATAAAACAAGAATTTGCTGAAAATTATCTAAATCCCTCAAAAAACCTATTGTAACTTCGATGAAAAATAAAATAATATTGGAACATGAAACTTGATTACAGGAAAATAGCTAAATCCCTCTATGATGCCGTGGCCCGCGGTAGGATGTAAAGAACGGGTGGCGACTAGTGACAAGGTGTGAAGTTGGACGTGGAATGAGAACCATTTTTTATTTGTTTTTCTATTTTCCTATTTTTTAATACTTTTTTTTCCATACTTTTAACTATCTTTCTTAATTATTTTAGTGGTGGGGGGAGGGGTAGGTGGGATTAATTGGGAGGATAAAATATTGTTCTTTTAATAGTATATTTTAATTTATTTTACAAGAGACTCATTTTTACTTTTTTAAAAAACTTGGAACTCTAGCGGCAATTATTTCTCTCCGTTTATTATTTCTTTTTTATTTGTTTATTTAAAAAGGAATGTAAATTAGTCATTTTATAATTCTTTAATGAAGAAAATAGATGATAAGAACCCTTTGCAAAAATAAAGATCGATCTAAGGACTCAAATGTCAAAATTGAAATAGTAGGAATGATTTGCACAATGAAGGCAACTGATATAGACATTTGCATCAATTACCCATATTTGACGAAAGAAATTGTCAGAATGAAATGGAAATTACCAACTCTGCAAAAAAAGGTTGAAATAATGTTGCAAATTCCAAGTTTGAAACAATAGGGACAAATTGCACAATAAATGCAAACTAGGAATACAATTTGCTCTAATTACCCAATAAGAGTGATTGTTTACAGAATAGCTGTCTAATAATTTGGCCGTCTTTTCATAATTGAAACAAGGACAACATCATTCATTAACAGGACAATTGGTCAAGGAACTTTGCTAATTAGTTGGACATAATTTAAATTATTTGGTCGATTGGTAAATTATTTTCTTCAAATTATTAAACAACTTTTTGTATCTCGTAAATTTTTATGACCAAAATTGATCTGATCCGCCTCGTTGTAAGTAGGTTGACTGTTGTTTCATCTTATAAATCACACTGGACAAATTTTTCTCAACTTAAAATTTTTTAGATTCCCAGATAAGGTGATGAAATAAATAAAATAAGATATGAGAAGTAATGTGTTGCGATCGAATAAACTTTTAAACTTTTTAATTTAATTTGGTTTATTTCTTTTTTAGTTTTACTTTGGATATTTAGTTTTGGTCTTGAATTTTGATTGTCAGATGTAGGCTTAGGGATATCAACGAATCGAACCGAATTGACTCACGAGTTGAAATTCAAGGTTTGAGCTCGGTTCGAATAAAATGATCGAGCTTTTTTTTCAGACCAGAGCCAGACCAAACAAAAGCTCAATCAAAAAAATTAGGCTCGACCTGAGCTTTCAACTTAGACCTTTTCGAGCCGGATCGAGCCAGGCAGGCTCAATTTTGGTTGTCGTTTTGATATATATTTTTTTAATAAAAAAAGTAGCAGATTGCAAGGTAGCAACCTGCTGCCTAAAATAGGCAAAGGCAGCATGTTGCAGTCTTCCAAAAAAAAAATAATAATAATAAAAAAAAAAAAAATATATATATATATATGAACGGACTCAGGTTTTGCCCGACACCTTAAAATGGGGCTTGGCCCAACCCTTGAGTCAAACGAGCTTGAGCTTTTTCCGAGCCGGCCACGGGCAGCCCTAGTCGACGAACCCCGATTGCCATCCTGATATGTAGCCCTTGTTTGAGTCCCATTATTTCCATCGAAATACATTCTTCAACCGCGATTTGACTCTATTTCAACCACACATTATTCATTAAAATAATATTACGTGCAAATTCAAAAATATTCTTTATTTGTAATTATATATTTTCCATCAATACACTATACAAAAATATAACTTTTGTCAAGAATGCGGCTCAAACAAGGGCGTAATATAAATTTCAAATTTAATTCTAGAATGTAAATAATGGGCTTGGTTGAGTTGGATTATTTGGAAAAAAATACATTTTTAAACAGTAATTCGATATCATTTCAATCACATATTTTTCAATAAAATAATATTACTTGTAAATCCAAAAAAAATTCTTATTTTTTAATCACGCATTTTTCATCAATCTACCATTCCGAAATGTATTATTTAAAAATAATGTGGCTCAAACACACACAATATAAATTCTTCTTTCTTTAGACGTGTCCAAAGAAAGGTCTATTTGATGACCTTAGTGCTAAAACTGAAACGATAAAGATGATTTGTACAATGAAAGAAAAATGATATGAATATTTTACGTCAATTACTCATATTTGACAAAAAAAAAAATTAGAAGGAATTAAACAAAAATAATTAACTCTACAAACAAAAAATGATGAAATAAGGGTACAAATGCCAATGTTTGAAACAATATGAATGATTTGCGCAATGAATGCAAAGATGATAACATTTTACACTAATTGCCCTGCATATTTGTTTATTTACTTAGCCTATTTTTTAATGAAAGAAATTGAACTTATACACAAAATAATGCTCTTTAACATCGTGCAAACATATATTCATGCTCACATTCTAATTGAATGTGTTGACATACTAAAAGTGCAGCCCAAATCGAATAACCCAGGAAATGAAGTCCAATTGAGGAATCCCCAAATCAAATAGCCCAAACAATGAAGTCCAATTGGGCAATTCAGGATAAAGGCCCAGATATGGTTATTAATGAATATAGTGGAAGCCTACGAACACAGTAACACCATCGCCCAAACTTGTAACACGCCCAAGATCTGAGCAAATGAAATGCCTTACAGTCGTCCAGAGTTATGACCCTGCTCTCGTCCAAACCTTCGAATCGCCCAGGATCTTAGTAAACATAAGATGTTATGGTTATCCAGAAGTGTAGTTATTGAAGCAGTTATCGAGTAACCTTATCATATTCCACGATTCAAGGAGTTCAGTTGTGCCTCTTGCAAATCACTTCTAAATTAGGACAATTGTGGGACATAATTCCCCAATCCTAAGTCCAAATCAAGAAATAGAATCACCTTTTGGTCCCTCTACTTCAAACCAGGGGGATGGTGTAATGCCAAATCAGAATGGTGGCAATGGTACATCTAACTTGGGGGTAACTTAAACGTAAGAGACAATATCCTAAATAATGGACATAATGCCCCACGGATTAATGATGGAGTGAATATTCAGGCTAATGGTAACAATGGCCCAAATCATGGCAACTTTGTTGCCAATCAAGGACCAAAATATCAGGCCTCAAGGAAATCAACCGGTCAACCAACCTGTAGGAATTCCATATGATCCCAACGTCATGTTGAGGAATCAAATTATGGAAATAGTACAGGATCAGATGGCTTTTGGAGTATTTCCTGTCATTCGGCCGACTTACACAAAGTCATACCCTGATTAGGTAGACCAAGCATATCCATGGCCTAAAGGGTATAAAGTGCCAGAATTCTCATTATTTACCAGTTTAGGAGAGGTGTCTACTCTAGAACACATAGGACGATTCACACTGCAAAGTAGTGACGTAACTAATTACCATAAAATGAGGCTGTTCCCTAATTCATTAACAGGAATAGCTTTCTTGTAGTTCATCAATTTGCCAGCGAACTCTTTTCAAACATGGCAACAATTGGAGCAATTGTTCCACACTCAGTTTTATAAGACTGAGTCCGAAGTTACTTTGGTCGATTTGGCAAATCTACATCAAATGCTAAACGAATGGGCACAAGGTCTCCTTCAAAGGTTTAAGACAATAAGAAGTAAATGTTTTGTACCTTTGCCCGAAAAGGAGTTTGTCAAAATCACTCAAGGTTGTCTAAGCTTTGATTTGAAAAAAAAGTTTTAAGACAAGGAATTTCCCGATATTTTCCAATTGAGTGCGAACGTAATTAGGTATGAACGATTAATAAGAGAATAAGAGCAAATGAAAAATTCTAGCAAAGGGACTTATTATAAAGACCCGAATTTTGATGTTCATACCATTAATGACTAGTATTACGATCAAATCGAAATGTGTTTGGTCGAACTAATCAAAGGAGACATGTATACTTGTCCTATAATGGCTAAACCTAGACCGTCGGGTAAGGATGAGCTTATAAAAGATGAAAACAAAAAGGCTAGAACGTTCTCGTTCGATGTAACCAAAGTTGACCTTATATTTGATAAACTATATAAGGATAAGCAGATAAAATTGAGCGATAAACATAAATTGCCAAGCCCTAAACAAGTTAAGGGTAAAAAATATTGTAAGTGGCATAATGCATGGTCACATTTGACTAATAACTGTTTGGTTTTTCGCCATGTATTACAGGATGCCATTAAATCAGGACGAATTACGTTCGAGGATAAGAGGAAGATGGCAGTGGATGAAAATTCTTTTTCACAGTCATTTGGGGTAAACATGATGACGACTGGT
Organism: Olea europaea var. sylvestris; assembly: GCF_002742605.1. Lineage (NCBI taxonomy): Eukaryota > Viridiplantae > Streptophyta > Magnoliopsida > Lamiales > Oleaceae > Olea > Olea europaea. The sequence goes on from NW_019266740.1 coordinate 1,171,889, forward strand.
TTCAAAAATAAGTTGCCAAAATTCAAATTAGTTATAGATGACGGGGAAGAGGAACCTGGACCACATCCCAGTATCTTTGAACGTATCAAAGGGAAAAAGCCTGAAAAGGATGAAGACGTTCTGTGTGTAAAATGTAAAAGAGAAGTGAGTGGGAATACAGAGAAACCAGGGATATGGCAGCATCACCGTCGCCCTAGTTTTTTCCCAAATGCTCAACCTGGTAAAGGGCGAGTACATCCTTCTATAGGGGACCCCGCCTTTCGAGAGGCAGTCCAGGCCAGTGAATAATGGGAGAACATTCAGGCTGCAGCCTCGCTAACCAAATATATAGCATTCATTCCAGTATAATGCAGGAAGGGCGATACCCTTCAACGAGATGACTAGAACCTAACAAAAGCGTTTTCAACGAAACTATGGACGAATGATGAGGCAACAACAGGGAATGCCACGTCCTAAGGCGCCTAAGCTACTTGAGGTGGCCAATCAAAATATTTTCGAAGACAGTGTGAAGACCGATACAGGTGAATCGATGAAAGAATTGCTAGAAAGTTCTTCTGGGAGGTCGAAGTTTGAGCGAGACAGAAGAGATGGAGAAGATCCTGATCAGTCCCTTACTATTCAGTTCGGTACGTTACCTCCTGTCATGGCTAATAACTATTTGTTAGCCAATGAGTTCAAGAATAAAGAGAAAGAAGAAAAAGAGAGTGAGAATAACGAAGAAGAAGCATCCGTGCTGGAATATGAAGAAGGCCAAACTTCTAGAGGGGCCTACGATGATGAAAGAGATGATGGTATGACGGATATCGAAGAGGAAATTGATTTGGAAGCAGAAAGAAGAAAAATAGGAGTATCATACAATACTCTGTTGAAACAACTACATCGAGAGGGGGTTGTGAAGTGGACTTGTTGGAGGAGCCGTTTGGGCGTTTTTTCGATTATTACGTGCTGTACGGGACGCCCAAAAGGAAAAAGAGAGTTCCTCGCTCTGAAAAGTATGGATCACCTCCAAGAATAATGTCACCTCCCACAGGTTGGGTAACTGAAGAAGAAGTATTAGAAAACGGTAAAAAGGAAACGGAAGCTCAGTACGACATGCTGCACGTTGACTTACCACAAAAGGACAATTCGACAGAGGACAAGCAGGAAGTGAAAATAGATACTGTCGAAAATGTTATTTTTAAGCAGCCAACCATGAAGTTAACTAAACACTTGAGATCATTGTACTTTAAAGCTCTAGTTAATGGCATACATGTGGCAAAAGTGCTTGTTAACAATGGAGCAGCTATAAACACCATTCCATCTAGAATGATGAGGAAATTTGCAAAGACAAAGTGATATGATCCCAACAGAAGTCGTCCTTACGAGTTTCAATGGAGGAGTAACTTCAACTAAAGGGGTTATGCCATTGGATATAACTATAGGGACAACTACTAGGACCACAGTCTTCTTGGTAATAGATGATCCTATTAGTTACAATGCGTTATTAGGAAGTGATTGGATACACGGAAGTCACTGTATACCCTCATCGCTCCATCAATGCCTGGTTTCTTGGAATGACAAAGGCGAAGCAAAAGTGGTGCAGGCCAATCATAGACCTTTTGTCACAGAAACAAACTCAGTATAAAGGTTCATGTACGAAGAAAATTATGGACCTGTCAGAGTAATCCAAGATAGAAAAGAAACTCAAATTGTCGCGCAGAGTGAAGAGCCATTTTCGGTGGATACACTCACTGAAATGTTCAGTCAGATGAGGCCAAACATAGTGGCCCTAGAAGAGCTAGTAATTGACAAAAGAGTAATCACGGAGTTTTAAATAAGTTATAAGCAACAAAGGTAAATGACCGATATTCAGGCCTTCAAAGCAAAATTAATGGCTTTCAATAAAGAATGCAAGGACAAGACGAAAGAAGAAGCAGCCTTGAAAGCATTGAGAGACAAATTGACAGTGTTCGAGTTGGAACAAAGTATTGACCGAGAAGTCAATAAGATAGATTGTTTAGAAGAAGAAGTGTTTATAAGGGAATTGGACGATGAAGTGATGAGGATCGCCAAGTCTGGATATGCTCAAGTACAAGACCCTCTGATTAAAGTGAATATTGGCAATAAAAGAGAAGATCGTCCAATATTCATCAGCCAAATGCTCGATCAAGAGGTTAGTGATAAATTAATCGCTTTATTAAAGGAATATAAGATTGTTTTGTTTGGAAATATGAACATATGCCTGGTTTAGATAGAGATTTGGTGGAACATAGGTTGCCAATCAAGCTAAATTTTAAGCCTCACAAGCAACCTCCTAGGCGTTTTGCTCCTAATATACTTCCTGGGATTAAGAAAGAAATAGAGTGATTATTAAAAGCAGACTTTATTAGAACAGCCAGATATGTGACTTGGTTGTTCAATATCGTGTCAGTGCTAAAAAAGAATGGTTAATTAAGGGTGTACATAGATTTTAGGAATTTAAACATAGCCACAGCCAAAGATAAATATCCAATGCCCGCAGTAGACTCAACTGTCGAACACGTAATGTATTCCTTCATGGATGGGTATTCAGGATACAATCAAATTTATATAGCTGAGGAAGATATACACAAAACTGCCTTTTGATGCCCTGGGTCTCTAGAATGTTTTGAATGGGTAGTCATGCCTTTCGTCCTGAAAAATACAGGAGCAACTTTTCAAAGTGCGATGAACCTGATTTTTCATGATATGATAGGCAAGTTTGTTGAGGTGTATGTAGATGATATAGTGGTCAAATCCATTAAAGAAAATGATCATTTTGAACAATTGAGATGTTCATTCAAACGAATGAAGCAATATAAACTAAAATTGAATCCCTTGAAATGTGCATTTGGTGTTAATGCAGGAAACTTCCTTGGTTTCTTAGTACACAAAAGGGGGATTGAACTTGATAAAAATAAAGCGAATGCCATTTTAGAGGTCAAACCACCTAGCAACAAAAAAGAATTTCAAGGTTTCTAGGCCAAGTAAACTTTTTAAGACGCTTTATTTCTAACTGTGCAGGGCGAACTAAAACTTTTTCGCCGCTTTTGAAGTTGAAAAATTATGACGAATTCGTCTGGAAAGAAGAGTATCAAAAGGCTTTCGAACACCTAAAGACATATTTATCAAGTCCACCAGTGTTGGTGTCACCAATCCAAGGACGGCCAATGAAAGTGTATGTATCGGCTGAAAAAGAATCAATAGCTGGAATGGTCGCCCAAGAAGACCAATTTGGTGAAGAAATGGCGATTTACTACTTGAGTAGACGGTTAATAAAATGTGAACGTAATTACTCTGCCATTGAAAAATTATGTCTTGCATTGTATTTCACATGTACAAAATTAAGGGCTTATTTACGGTCCGTAATCGTTTATTTGATTTTCAAAGTAAATTTGAATAAATATATGTTCTCTCGCCCTATTTTACACCAAAGGGTAGGCCTTTAGACGTTAGCATTATCAGAATTCGAAATACAATACATACCCTAAAGGGCAATCAAAAATTAGGCTTTGGCTAACTTTCTGGCCGATCATTCATGCCTTGACATACCTGAAGAAAATGAATTAGAAATCAATTCATTCGAATTAAAACCTTGGGTTTTGTATTTCGATGGGTCAAAAACCTCTAAAAGTGCAGGAGTAGGAGTAAATCCTTTAGGGATTTGCTACAAGTTCGCATTCACTTTGGATAGAATGTACACCAACAATCAAGCCGAATATGAAATCTTAATCGTGGGCCTAGAATTAATGATAGATATGGAAGTAAAGAATGTGATCGTTAGAGGCAATTCTCAATTGGTCATTCACCAATTGATTGGTGATTTTAAGTGCCAAAGTAATTCCATTATAAGTCTATATGAAATCGCCCAAGAGTTGTTGGAAGTATTCGACCAAATAGAGCTTTAATGCGTTAATATGATATATAATGACGTGGCAAATGAGTTGGCCCAGATGGCCTCAGGGTACTTGAAAGTTTTAAATTGGAAGTCTACTTATGAGTATGGAACAATATTGCCCGTGGTCCAAAGAAGGGCGAGAACGATTGAAGTTCATTGCATACAAGGTAGAGATGCAATAGATTGGAGGGTAGAGATTAAAAGTTCCTTAAAGAACCTAATAAAGGAAATAGTAAAAAAATGAAGTTGCGTTTGCTAAACTACACACTAATAGATGAAGAGTTGTTTAAGAAATGCTCTGATGGTATATTGCTAAAATGTGTAAGTTTGCAAGAAGCCAAGACGATCATGGCTGAAGTGCACGAAGGGATATATGGAGCTCATCAAACTGGCCAAAGGATGAGATGATTAATTATTAGGAATGGATATTTTTGGCCAAAGATGGAAGAATCATGCGTTCAGTATGCAAAGAGTTGTCTAGTATGCCAAAAGCATGGTCCAATACAAAGGGCGGCAGCACGAGAGATGGCACCAATTATCAAACCTTGGCCGATTAAGGGTTGGGCAATAGACCTGATAGGGAAGATTTATTCCCCATCGTCCAAACAACATACATTTGTTATAGTTGCAACTGATTATTTCACTAAGTGAGTAGAAGCGATACCTTTAAAGGAGATCACCCAAAAGAGTGTCATAGAATTTATCCGTGATCATATTATTTATAGATTTGGAATTCCACAAACTTTGATGGTAGATCACGAAACTTCTTTAAATGGAGATCAAGTGAATAAATTTTTGAGCAAGTTTGGAGTTAAACAGAATCTTCTAATAAGATTCTAAAAAATATTATAAGGAAAATGATAGATGAAAATGCCAGAAATTGGCACGAATGTCTAAACAAGGCCTTATGGGCTTATAGGACATCGCCTCGGTCAAGTACCAAAATTACTCCTTTCCAACTTATTTATGGACAGGAGGCCGTTTTGCATATGAAAATCAACGTGCAATCGATCAGAGTGTGTTTACAACATAAGTCAAGTGATGATGAGTATACCGAATCACTAGTTCAAAACTTATTGGAGTTGGACGAATTAAAGTTGGACGTCCTAAATAGATTGCAAGTTCAAAAATGAAGGATGGCTAAGTTTTATAATTAAAAAGTTATAGTCAAGTCGTTCAGCTTGCGCGAATTGGTTTGGAAAACAATACTCTCTTTGGATAGCAAGGATCCAAAGTATGGCAAGTAGTCGCCTAATTGGGAAGGACCATATAAAGTAAATAGTGTGTTGTCTAATGGAGCCTATCATTTGAAAAATCTAGATGGCACTAAGCACATGAAGTTCATTAATGACAAATATTTAAAAAACTGTGTTCCTTCCTTATGGAAAAGTGAACAAATAAAAGCGTAATCAAATCGCGTTGAATGATCGTAGAAAAAAAAAGGGCCAGAGCGAAATACGTTCAAATAAATTTCTTTATTATCAAACGTTCATTACAAAGTTGCAAGATACAAAATACTAAATACTCTGTAAGCTACAATTAAGAGTGAACTAATCTCCCGGTCGATCGCCAAGTAAGAGGGTGAACCGGCCTTGATTGCCATTCTGATCGCATAGCTACAAAGGCAAGTAGAAAGGCCGAGAAGCACTCTCAGCAAGCAGAAGGGAAGAGAAGCACCCTCACTTCGCTTACCTAAATGCATCACTGCAATAAAGGGTAAGGAGACTGAGAAGCACTCTCAGCAAGCAAGGTGGCTTGACAGGCATCCTAAAAAATTGTCTTCCATCATTGAACTCCTAGTAAAGAACATGGAGACGATGGGAAGAACTTTGTTGGCCAAAGAATATTTCCTATATCTCCCATACCAAATGTGACATCAAAACAGGTGGCAAAATGGGCGGATCAAATGATCCATTTCTATGGAAGATGTAAATTTTGGATCGATCGTTGAGATGCCAAACGATGGCAGCAAATTAGTTTTTGAAGAAAAGAATGGAAATGAAAATAAAAAATGTGAAATATACGTGCATTTATAGGGGCGTGAGGGTGAAGAGACAGAATATGAACAGCCACATTCGTGCCTAGTAATTGGAGTTAAAGGGCCCAAAATCTTGGGAAAAGAGATAGAAATACCAAAAGAGAATGTACATGAATCTTATCATAAAGCAGTTAAATGCTTGGGGGTTGACGATTAAGGACAAACGTCAATAAATACACAAGAAGACAAATTAGTTGTTCATTAATGACAATGGCTGCTGTTACATCCAAAATTGGCAATGGCTATCAGTACGAGGTTATAAGAGGAAAGTCAAAACGAAGTTACAAAAAGAAAAGTTAAGGCATTAGATGTCTTAATAATAATTCGCTCCAGACCGAACGAATTCTTTCCCTAAGTCTCCCCCAATCCTCGCTCTGTTGAGAAGAAGTGACATTCAATTCAGCCATAAAATCATCATCAACCTCCAGCTTCTTGTACTGCTCGACCAAAGACTTGGTTCGCTCAATTCATTGGGAAGCATTACGCTTTTTAGCAGCCATTCTCACCTTGCAGTCATCCATCCTTGCTTGAAGCTCCTTCATCTGTGCAGCCAAACTGGTCATCAAAGAGTCTTCAATCATAACTTCGGAAAAGATTTCTTTCAATTCGTCCTTAGTTTTGTTGATCTCCCGAAGCAAAGACTCTCTTTCAAATGCAGCGCGAAGATATTGAGTACTCTTGGTCTTCAATTCAACAATTTCGGCCAGCAAAGAGAGGATGTCAGAGTGGACAACTCTCAACATCGCTTTAAAATCAGCAGAAATGTTGAGCGACAGAAGTGTCAGTGCTTGCGCCATCTTCGCACTCAAATGCTCAAGTTTATCCTTATGTTTGGCAGCACTAGCCTGACCGATGTCCATAACCATAAAAGATACATACTCAAATATCAACTGCTTGAGGAACTTCATATCTTCCTCTGAAGAAGCAGAAGGACGATCGGTTGAAGCAGGGCGAGACGTCTTGACTTGCCCCCAGGAAGTAAACAAGTTCTGAATAGAACGCACAATCCCATCAGCATCCTGCAAACAAAAATGCCAACATTGAAGATTTTCACTACAATAAACAAAGTGAAAATAAAAGTGAAGCAAAAGGTTACCTCATCAGCAATCTTGGGGGGTGGCATATCACCAGTTGGCTCCACCACCAGGGGAGACTTCTCCTTATCTGGGCGAGAAGACTCTGCCACAACGGACAGACCCATGGGAGCCTCTGCATGATTAAAGAAGCAACAAATCAGAAACCAATAGCACAAGCAAAGGTAAAACATCAAAAATGTATTTACCTTCTGGTTCGACGTTTGGGGGGTCGGCGCCCTTAGCTGCAGTAGGTTTGGAAGGTAGAGAAGTAGAGGGAGGAACATATTGTTTAGAACGAGTAGGGAAGGAAGGATTTCTAATGGACACAGGGGTGACCAAAATAGGAGAAGTGGAAGGAATGTTTTGCTGATCCAATGAATGGAAAGCACGATTGGCATCAATTGCAAACAATCTGCGCTTCACTGATGGTTAGAGTTGTTCAAAAAGAGAGTGAACGGCACGGCTAGGATTGAAGAGGGCTAACGAAAAGTTACTTGTCAAAAGAATATTACGAGTATCTATTGCTTGTGCCTCTACCTTATTAATGGTGTGAAAGCGGTCTATCAAATTTTTTGAATAACAAGAGGGAATAGGCCAAGTTTGGCCAAAATCAAGTTGGCGAGCAAAAAATTGGGAAGCATATATTTCAACCCCAGCTTTGGCATTGGTTCCAATTAAAATATCATGGACAGTCAAAAACTGAACCCAAACGAGCAGAGAGGCACTCGCACTGTCCAGGGTGGATGGAGGTTGCACATAATCTGGAGTTAAATGAGCAGAAAAGGGAAAGAAAGAAGGAATTGAATTTAAAGTATAAAAGAATGAAAAAATGTCACTTCTGGACATATTTACAGGGCTCAATAGGTCAATAGCTAACTCATAGCAGCTAGCAGAACGAAGAGACATAGATAGAGCACCAAGTGATGGAAAATAGGCTCTCAACCACAGTTGAGCGAACCAAAGACGCCCACTGCTAGTGGGAGATGCCTCATTCTTCAATTGAAATTGAAGAGAAGCCATGCCTCTATAGAGGCAGCCAAAAAGAAGGAACACAAATTCAAAGGCCTACCACGCGCCAATTCGTGCGCTATGGGTAAATAGCTCATAGAAGGCTTCAAACTAGACACACACATAATATATTTACAAAGCCATATCTAAAGGAAGGCCACACGCTCAGCATGGGAAGACTCAACATTTGAGCGATTATGACAGCTTTGCAAACTTGAATAGGACTCAGTGAGTTTTTTGTCAAATTTTGGGGCAACACCAGAAATCAAAATACTAGGGAAAATGGTGTCGTCCAAAGGTGGAAGATTTATCAGGGCCCCAACATCCCTTAAAGTGATTGACATGGGACTAAGAGGGAAAACAAAAATATTATATTCAGAAAACCAAAAACTTAAAGCAATAGGAAAAAGTGCTGGGTCAAAAATTGGGGGTTGAAGAGAGATTTCTAATAAATCAGAAATTCTAGCACGATCAAAAATTGCCTTGGTAGGACCATGGCCCACAAGGCGAGCGTGCCATCTACGGAAAACAACATCAGAATTAGGCTAATTACGAATACATTTTTTTGCGAATAGGCCTCAGCGGCAAAGAGTTCAGGAATGGAGGGCCTTGAGTACAAGGAAACAGCTGGGCCACCGCTACTTGTTCGACGGCTTCGGCGTTGGTGAATGAAGGACCCAGATAGAACTCATTAAGTTCGGCATTGGCTGATGCAAGAAAGTTCGGATTTAAATATGACCGAGTGAGGATTTTCTGGAAATCATCGAAGCTAAAAGAGTCGTCAGATTGAGTTTGTGGAGCAGCTATTGTAAAAAAAATACAATTTTGTTAAAGTTTGCTCGAGAAACGTAGCAGAAAAGCAAGAAGATGAACAGTGGTATGGCGAGAAAGAAGCGCGAAATGATGAGACGTGATTTAGTGGTACAACGAAATGGCTTTGGGGTTTATAAGGACTTTTTCAGGCTATGGAAGGAAATAATGATTGAAATTCTTGAGAATTTCAAATGTTGTTGGGAAACACAGAGTAAATGTGGAAAGATTAATAATTGGTATTAATTCTGCCATATTGGGGAGTAATTGTTGACACGCTAAAAGTGCAGCCCAAATCGAATAACTCAGGGAATAAAGCCCAATTGAGGAATCCCCAAATCAAATAGCTCAAAGAATGAAGCCTAACTGGACAATTCAGGATAAAAGCCCAGATAGGATTATTAATGAATATAGTGGAAGCCCACGAACACAGTAACATCATCGCCCAAGCTTGCAAGTCGCCCAAGATCTGAGCGAATGAAGTGCCTTACAGTCCCTAGAGCTATGACCCTATTCTCACCAAAACCTTCGAATCGCCCAAGATCTTAGCAAACATAAGATGTTATGGTTATCCAGAAGTGTAGTTATTGAAGCAGTTATCGAGTAACCTTATCACGTTCCACGATTCAAGGAGTTCAGTTGAAGACGGTTGAACGACAAAAAGTATTGGCAATAGTTAGAGACGACAGTTCCACGATAATTTAGCCACCATAAAGAAAGTGAGTAGTTATAACGCAATCAAGCAACTTTTAAGCGATTGATCACGAAAAAATCATCAAGGGAATATAAAAGGAAGAGAAGACATAGAGCAAAGGATCCCGAATCAAACACTCTCAAATAGAGAATATGTAATTTCAATTTTTTAGTTTGGACTTAAACATTTCTTTTCAGTACTCGTGTACTTGTGCCTCTTGAAGACATTCTGTTTAGTTCCAATTGTAAAGTCATCGCCAATAAAACACTCCTTTTTAGGACTTTGTCTCAAGACGTTTGTTCCTTACACAATCGTCTGATTCCTTTTTAATTGTTAGCGACTACCCGCGCGAAACAGAATGTAACCATTCATATATAATAAATTCAACAATACTATAGGTACAAATTTTTTTTCACAAAAATCATACAAATAGACACTTGACAGATTATCATTGAAAAATGGCAAAAACACAAACAAAAAGCAGCTATACAAGTGCTGCTAATGCAGTACATATACAAATTTTGTCTACAAGTACAGAATAATTTCATTCGATTAAGATTAAAAATAATAAGCGTATGAATTTCAAAATTGATATGTTCAAACAAATCATTATCTTGTGTGAGCATGTTAAGAGATAAATCATATATCAATTAATTACTGAAATATAAAAAGGAGCACATGAATTCCAAATTTCTTAAACAATAAAGCACGATGAAATAGTCTCAAGACCAAAATTATTATATCTTTTACTCGAAATAAATCCATTTTATATTATGTTTCATTTAAATTTTGATTTGCATAATATGAATTGCAACTTCGATTTTCTTTTTTTTTTTATTATTATTAAATTTTCCTCGAGCATGCAATTGACGAAACTATGGGCCTGTTTGGGAGTGATTTTTTTCTCAAAAAATTAATTTTTTGACCGTTATTTCACTATTTCAGCCGTCATATTTGACTTTTTCTCTCACCAGTGGATTCCACTTTTCTCCTAACGGTCAAAAAAGCAATTCTCAAAATCACTCCCAAATAGGCTCTATACTTCTTTTGAATTGTGAGTAGCACTTAGCCCTTGATTGATTTTGATTAAAATCTAATTAAAGTTTCAAGTTAAAATCAACATTTAATTTTAATTATATATATTATGGGATCCATAACTTTTCAACCACATATTTCATCAAATTCTATTAAAAATTTGATTTTAATCTCTACCAAATTAGAGCTTAAATTTTTAACAAAGAGTATAATACAATTTTAAAAATAAATATGAAATTCGATATTATATCTAAAAACACTGGTTATAAGATTATGTTAAAACACGTTAGTTGAAAGTATTTTTTTTTTCTTTTTTTGGTTTTCAGTTTCGAAGAATTAACATCTTTCGTTGTGTTCAAATTAACTTTAAATTGTTTATTTTTTTTGGGCTCTTTAGTTTCAGCGTTTAGATTAATTTGACTTTAAAATTATTTATTTTCTCAAATATAATATTCCAAAAAATACGTGTTTTTTAAAACATAACTTTAAATACATTCAAAAGTCGTAGAAACTTTAAATTTTTAGTAAATTTTAGTAAGAGTTTATTATATGTGTTGTTGAGAAGCTGTAGTACAATAAAATGTATGATTAAAATTAATTAGTGACAATGATTTACGACTTTAACAACTTTTAATGAGTTGATTGTCCTAATAGTCACTAAACTTATGTCTCTATCTTCGATTGCTTACTAAAATTTAAGATTTCGAATTCTGAATACTAAACTTATAAAAATGTTGGAAGTTATTGATTATCTTAACATCCGTTCCAATTCTTTGACGGAATTAGCAACGTGGCTAACTGAATATACACGTGATGCCCCTTTATACCGTTAACAAACTGTTACGTCTTCGATTGTTTACCAAATTTTGAAAAATATCTTTAATCACTCACTAAATTTTGAAAAATGTTTTAAATTACTCACTAAATTTTAAAAAATGTATTCGATTGCTCACTCAACTTATGTGATGCTAAAAGTAATTAAGATGTCACCTCTCAAGAGTGATTAAGAAAGATATAATTACAGTCGAAGTCCTAAAATTTTCAAATAGTGCAAACGAATCCGGTTTAAAATAATTGAATAAATATCAACAAAAAATATTCATCTTCCCAAAAATATAAAATTTCTTTTCCTTTTAACTTGGTTTGAATTAGAACAATTATGATTTGGGGTTAGATTAAAATCTTGAATGAATCGTCCAATGGAAGATCAAATCCAAAGAAACTTGATCAAAAAAGAAAAACAAAAAAGGAATAATAATAATTAAATAAAATGAATCAAAAGCCGATGCAATGGGTATATATATGTGCAGGTAATCAGCAACAAGAAGATGCAAACAAGAATTTGTTGAAAATTAGCTAAATCCCTTAAAGAAAATTCTCTTGTAATTTTGCTGGAAAAAAAATGACACTTGATTCCTGAAAAATAGTTAAATTCGTCGATGGTGGCAAATTAAGATGTAAAGAATGGGTGATGGTGGTTGTGGCGGCATGGTGCAGAATTGGATGGGAAGAAGAACCATTTTTTATTTGTTTTTCTAATTTTGATTTTTCTTACTCTTTTTTTTTTGTTTTTTTCACTTTTAATTATCTCTTTGATCATTTTAGTGGTGGTAGGGGAGCGTAGGGGTAGGGGTAAGTGGGATTAATTGGGAAGATGAAATATTTTTATTTTATTAGTGTGTTTTAAATTATTTTACGACATACTTGTTTTTATTTTTTAAAAAATTTTGAACTCTAGTTGAAATTATTTCTTTTTTTATATTCTTTATTTGTATATTTAAAGATGAGGGTAAATTAATCATTTTATAATGTCTTAATAGAGAAAATAGATTATGAGAACCTTTTTGAAAAAAGAAAAAGAAAAATGAAGAAGAAGAATAAGTCGATTTAAGGACTCGAATGTCAAAATTGAAACACTAGAAACGATACGCACAATGAAGGCAAATGTTAGGAGCGTTTTGTGCCAGTTACCTATACTTGATGAAAGAAATTGATGGAATAAGCTGAAAAAGGCCAACTCTGCAATTAAATGTTAAAAAAGAGTGCAAATGACAAGTTTGAAACTATAGGAATGATTCGCCCAACAAATGCAAACTATGAATACGATTTGTGCTAATTACCCAACCAGAGCTATTGTTTAAATAATAACTGTCTTATCACAATTGGAACAAGGACATGATCATTAATTAACAGGACAATTGGTAACGGAATGCTACAAATTAGTTGGACATAATTTAAATTACTTGGTCCATTGGTAAATTATTAAACAACTTTTTGTAAGTTTTGGTCTTCAATTTTGATTGTTAGATGTAATATATATTTCAGAATGTAAATAATATAATTTTTATTTTTTTTAGGTGTGTCCAAAGAAAGGTCTATTTGAGAACTGTAATGCTGAAATTAAAACTATAGGGACAATTTGCACAATAAAAGCTAATGATATGGATGTTTTGCGTCGATTACTCATTTTTGACGGAATGAGACGGATATGATTAACTCCGCAAGAAAATAATGAAATAAGTGTGAAAATGCCAAGTTTGAAACAATATCAATGATTTGCGCAATGAATTTAAACGATAAAAGTGTTTTATACTAATTACCCTATATATTTACAACTCTTTTGTTTCCCATTTTTGTAATAATGTCAATGAAAAATATAGTGGTTATGGACCTCACACAAGATATATAAATTCAAATTTGGTGATTTGATGTAATGGATAACGGTCATACATTTCATTTTAATCGAGAAAGAATAGGAAACAAGTAGGGTATTTATGAGAGAAATTGAACTTATACACAAAATGATGGTCTTTAGCATCATGCAAACACATCCGTGATGAATTTCAAGATTGGTATGTCCAAAGGAACCATTATCTTGCATGGACATGTTAAAAATAAACCCCCACATCAACTAATTATTGAAATATAAAACCGAACACATGGTTTCAAAGTTTCTCAAAATCGTAGACCACGATGAAGTAGTCTCCACACCAACATTATGATATCTTTTACTTGAAATGAATCCATTTTTTATTATGTTTCGTTTGAATTTTGATTTGCATGATATGAATTGTAACTTCAATTTTTTTTTTTTTTTTTTTTTTTTTTTTTTTTTTTTTTTTTTTTTTTTTTTAACTTGAGTATGAAATCGACGCAATGCATTTCTTTTGAATTTTGAGCAGTACTTAATTTTTTAATAAAGAATAGTATTCAATTTTAAAAATAAGTATGAAAATCAATATTTTATCTAAATATGGTGGTTATAAGATTATGTTAAAACACGTTAGTTGAAAGTAATTTTTTCTCCGGTTTTTAGTTTCGAAGAGTTAAATCTTTAGTTGTGTTCAAATTAACTTTAAATTACTTTTAAATTATTTATTTTTCCAAATATAATGATTATTTTATTTTATTTTATTTTTTGGTTTCTCTAGTTTCAAATAGTTACCAAACTTTGTTTTCGTTTAAATTAATTTGACTTTAAAATTATTTAATTTTTCAAATATAATTTTCTAAAAAACACGTTTTTAAAAAAAAATAACTTTAAATAAATTCAAACACATTACAATGTCTTAGAGAATAGATAACGGTATATGCCCTTGTTTGAGAAGTTGTGTTTCCATAAAATACATGGTTAAATTTAATTATTAACAATGACACATGAATTTTATCAACTTTTAATTTACGCCAAACACGGGCCAAGAATAAATTTTGAAAAAGAAAAAAATTGTGTTTGACTAATACGAAGTACACAAGAAGTTAATTGAGTAATAAATATTAATCAATTTAAACTGCATTAATACGAAGTGCACAAAGAAGTTAATTGAGTAACTAATACTATTCAATTTAAACTGCATTATCATCCAAATTGGATAAACATTCCTAATTAAATTTGTGCGAGAACGCCTAAACCTTTTAGGGGTCTGATCGAATTTGGATTTGAAGTCAAGCAGATATCCTAATTATACATGAACACTATGAACTTGCATGCCTATATAAACTAAAGCAATACAACCGTTTACGTATATAATCATCAATTCTTCTTGATTAGATACGTTTTCTCTCCTCAGCGTGAGTTCCCTTTGTTCATCTATCTATATTTCGACAAGTTTTGTGTTTTATTAACTCTCTATCTTATTTTTTCAGAACGTAATCAAGTTTTGAAGCAATGTTTTCAAGGTATTTAGTCCCAATATTGGGACTTCTACTCTTATGTGCATCAGCAAGGGGACAAGGCTCGAAGTTGAACATGCTATACAAGGATCCAAACCAGCCCATGAATACTCGCATTAAGGTTCTCATGGACCAAATGACCCTCGAAGAGAAAATCGGCCAGATGGCACAGATTGATCGCCGTGCTGCCACGCCAGAGATCATGAGAGATTACTCCATCGGTAGCCTCCTAAGCGGTGGCGGGAGCGTGCCACGTGAACAGGCCACTGCCGAGGAGTGGATGGATATGGTAAATGGATTTCAGACAGGTTCTTTATCTAGCAGACTTGGGATTCCTATGATTTATGGGATTGATGCTGTTCATGGCCACAACAATGTTTACAAGGCTACAATATTTCCCCACAATGTTGGCCTAGGAGCAACTAGGTCAGTACCATAATCTGGTAATGAAATGAGTCGCGCAATATCATATTTACAGCGTGTCTGTTTTTTCATTGTGCAGAGATAACGATCTTGTGAAGAGGATTGGTGCTGCAACTGCCCTTGAAGCCAGAGCTACCGGCATACCTTATGTCTTTGCTCCATGCATTGCGGTAGACAATATTCCTCTTACAATTTTTTGAAACCTTAATTTTCACAAACTAATCCAAGTTCAATTCTACAATTAATAGGTATGCAGAGATCCGAGGTGGGGAAGGTGTTATGAGAGTTATAGTGAGGATCCTAAAATTGTTCAAGATATGACGGAAATCATTCCAGGTTTACAAGGAGATATCCCTCCTAATTCACCAAAAGGTGTTCCTTATGTTGGTGGAAAGTAAGTATACTTTCTAAGTAATTCAAACAAGTACACTAACATTGCGTAATCGGCACCTTGTTCAAAATTTCTCTAATGTACCTTTTTTTTTGTATGTACGTGAAAAAGTACTAAGGTTGCAGCTTGTGCAAAACATTACGTTGGAGATGGTGGAACGACAAAAGGAATTAATATGAACAATACTGTGACTAACTGGCATGAATTGCTAAGCATTCATATGCCACCATACTATAATTCAATCATCAAGGGTGTGTCAACAGTCATGGTATCCTATTCAAGTCTAAATGGAGTCAAAATGCATGCAAATCATCAACTTGTCACCAAATTCCTCAAAGGCACTTTGAGATTCCGGGTATAGCTTCAAATGATTCAGCAAATTTATAGTCAATCTATTAGAAGAAAACATACTGATGTATCTCCCACTAATAATTTTTCAAATTTGCTACAATTTCTAGGGATTTGTCATCTCAGATTGGCAAGGAATAGACAAAATCACCTATCCACAACATGCCAATTATACATACTCAGTTCTAACAGGGATTAACGCTGGCATTGATATGGTAAGTTAGAATCTCGTGATTGCAAAATCTGTGCATCATATGCTAACGCAAAATTTTCCATGTTGACACGTTTAGGTTATGGTTCCTCTCAACCACACAGAATTCATTGATACTTTAACCTCTTTGGTGAACAACAACTTCGTTCCAATCAGCCGGATAGATGATGCTGTCAGAAGGATATTGGGAGTCAAATTCAGCATGGGCCTCTTTGAGAATCCCATGGCTGATCATAGTTTAGTCGATCAACTTGGAAGCCAGGTTAGTTAAAAACAAAAAAGCTAAAATCTAATTCATTGTATTGTCAAGTCGTGCAAACCGAAAGTACACGATTAAAATATAATTTGACCCTTAAACAGGCTCACAGAGATTTGGCAAGGGAGGCTGTAAGGAAATCACTTGTATTATTGAAGAATGGAGAAAACACTGATAACCCTGTCCTTCCACTACCCAAAAAGGCATCCAAAATCTTAGTTGCTGGAAGCCATGCTAACAATCTTGGATTTCAATGTGGTGGTTGGACAATAACTTGGCAAGGACAAGGTGGCAACGACCAGACTGTCGGAACCACAATTTTTAACGGGATCTCAACTGCAGTCCATCCAAGTACAGAAATCGCCTACAGCGAAAGCCCGGACGAGGATTTTGTAAAATCCAATAACTTTTCCTATGCCGTGGTTGTGGTAGGAGAACCTCCCTATGCTGAATCTGCAGGTGACAATTCAAATCTTACTATTCCTCAACAAGGTTTAGACACAATCAAGAATGTTTGTGGCAATGTCAAGTGTGTGGTTGTTCTTGTATCTGGTCGACCTTTGGTGATTCAACCTTACCTTAAACACATCGATGCATTAGTAGCTGCTTGGCTACCAGGAACAGAAGGCAACGGGGTGGCTGATGTCCTCTTTGGGGACTATGTATTCACCGGTAAGTCTTCCAGGACTTGGTTCAAGACAGTAGATCAGCTCCCCATGAATGTTGGCGATTCACACTATGATCCACTCTTCCCTATTGGTTATGGACTCACCACAGAACCAGTTACAGCAAGTTAGATGATTTTCTTTTAGATGATAGAGTTAGTTTAGCATCTTTTACTTTTTATTGATAGAATTTGTTTAGCATCTTTTGCTTTTAGAATTTTTTTTTAACAATTTGTAAATATTCGAGATATTTGGCCAGATTAATCTAACGTATGGTTTTTCTTTTCCATTTCGTGTTCTGCTATATTATGATCAATTAGTTTCTTTTGTGTTTCTCATACAAATGACTGCACTATAAAACGCCGAAGTTCCTAAGGAACTATTAAATTTCCTAAATTCCAAGTATAAAACCCCCAAGTTCCCATATCGATATTTTATCCCCATTAATGATTCCCAATTTTAAGCTTGTTTCAAGAAAAAAAACGATAATATAATGTTTAAGAATTCATAAATTTTTTTTCACGTAATATTCATACTTGATTAACTTCAAATTTTTGGCCTGCGCTGAGATTTTATTCATATACTAAGTTTAGACTTTTGCCATGATGGAATAAGTGCAAGTATTACATCATATAAATTAGGACTCGTACCCCTTTATTTATTGAACAACTTAGGCCGCAGAATGCTATATTATATTTAATTAGTTAAAGAAGCTAATTTCTAAGATTATTTTCTTCAAATTATTAGACAACCTTTTGTGTCTTGTAAATTATTTGGATCATAAATCAGATGGCATCCTCGAGTGTTACAAGGCGCGCATTAGTGGTCAAAGGTTATAACCAGCAATGGGAAACTGATTACCAAGAGACTTTCCCGTTGCTAAACTTACAGCTATGAGTTGCTTAGTTGACATAAGCAATGCCTTTCATCGTGGAGAGTTATATATGAAGTGTATATGCAAATTCCGCTAGGTTTCAGTCATCAAATAACCAAGAACATGGGTTGCAAGCTTCAAAAATCTCTTTATGGCCTCAACCAATCTTCACGTCAATGGTCTGCCAACCCATCTACTACAATGATGTCTTCACGATACAAACAATCTAAAGCAGTTTGTTCCCTGTTTAATCAGGCCTCAAACACTTCTTTCACAGACATTCTTGTCTATGATGGCAATGATCTCGTAAGAATCCATGCAATGAAAGGAGAGACTGCATAACAGTTTTAAATTCATGGATAATGGAAAGTTGAGATATTTCCTCGCCACTGAAGTAGCACGTTTTAAGAATGGGATATATTTAAGTCTTCAACTACTTGAAGAGTTCGGACTTCTCGAAACGCCCTTCAAAAACTCAAGTGGGACATAATTTGAAATAGAATATGTTAGATGGAGAATGTAATCGAAGAAGCAATCAACAATATCGCACTCATCAGCAGAAGCTAAGTATCATGTCATTTACTTGGAGATTTTTGAAGTCCATCACCCTCAACCATTGCATCTTTATTGTGACAACAAGGCAACAGTACCGATTGATGCTAATCTCACTTTTCACGAACTAAATATATTGAAATTGATCGTCACTTAGGCGGTGGGAATTTTATATGTCATTTATAAATGATTAAACTTATTTTAACTGTATGTTTTACCCATATATTTTTATTCGTAGACTTCTGTACTTGTAGTTTGGCCTTGTCTTCTATTCTTCCTTTACAACTTTTAAAACACCTAAGGTAACTGTTTCAAAATTAATCAGAATCAGACTAAATAGGTTCACTTTTGATTCGATTTGGTTTAAGTTGGTTGGGGATGTCAATCAAAGGTTTCTAAGGACCGTTTCACATGGCTTTTGAGAACCCAAAAAATGTTTTTATGCTTAAAAGTTGATTTTGGACGTGTTTGACACATTTTATGAAAGTTTTTTTTTTCTAATTAGCCTTTGTCTAGTTCCCATTATTTTTAAAATATATTTTTCCTTCTCTTATTTTCAATAGCACATTTTTTGTAAAATAATATTTCGCGTAAACTCAAAACTTTTTCTTAATTTTTAACAACACATTCTTCATAAAATCACTATTCCAAAATGTATTTTTGACAAGAAAATTGGGCTCAAACATGCTCGAAAAAGCTTTTAGAGAAAATCAGCCTGACTTTCTCTAAAAGGGGTATGATGCTCTTGTACATAATGGAGTTACATAATAATTTGTACACCGATGAATTGTCAAAAAATGAAGTAGGGAAGTTTTTTATTGAATAATCATATCTCTACAACATCATGTATATATATGCGATTATGTATATGTAGCACAATCCAATAATGTAAAAAGCTCTCTAATAATTAATTTAATGCCGCTATGCGTACCCTTTTGTTTACTCGACTGATGACACAGTGACGTGGCAAAAGAAATTAAAAAAAAGGAATAATACTATTTGCAGTGAAGACTATCGACAGTCGCCCTATGTGACGTATACTTGGCAGTTTCTTATTTAATATATAATTCAAAAAATAACTACCATATCCATGTATCAAATAACAAATTGTCAAGTATATACCACATAGGACGACTACTGGCAGTCTTCACTACGAATAACATTACTCTAAAAAAAAGGGTCAAGTCTTTGAACCAGTGCAAAGTGAAAGAAACCTTTATCACTTTCATTTGCCCCCAAATACGGAGAAAACCTCTGAGGCGAAACAACTCTTCGAGGAGAATTGACGCCACAATCCTCCATCTCGGCCATATTAAGAAGTCAGTGCTTAACTTAGTGATCGTCTCCATTTTTGGGTTTCTCACCTTAAGTTAATTGGACGGTTGTTAAACAGTTTTTTTTCAGCCGTAAGAGAGAGCCGAGAGGCCCACCGTGTGCAGAAAGATTGTCCATCGTCGATGCCATCTCCTCTAGCGAAATCTTTAGCAAACATTATGTAAGTTAGATATTTGGTCTAAAGAATCCTCGCTTTTTACCGTGGTCAAATAATTATAGTTTTAACCAATATAACCTAACGTATAATAAGAAAAAATCCCAACTTTATTCCGACTTATCTGAAGAACCTGATATTAGGAGTCTATAAAAGATTGTTTAAGATTTTTCAATTTTGATTGTGCTCATTTGTAGTTCAGATGTAATGAGTAACTAATGTTTTGAATTAGTAGAATAGTTTGTCGAACAATGTTGGAAGAAGAAAATTAATGGAGTATGAGTTTTGCAAATTTGTCAATTTTTCAGTGTTGTGTGGTTGTTGTCTAATGTATTGTAATATGTGCTTCGTTTGTACGTAGTATGCCAGGAAATAATTTTGGACTCCGTCATAGCTGTAGAGAGAATGAGCACTTTTTTGCGGATTGCCTTGTGAACTGCTTTGAGGTCAAAAGGGAGATGAAGAACAAGGAAAAATTGTTCAATTGCTGCAATACTAACTGTAAATATTGGGAATGGGTGGACGAGGGAGAATCAAGTGACGGATCAAGTACTGCTACTGTTTACTTGAATAATCATGCGGCCCTTGAAGAAGTTCAGCAGTTCTCTTGCATATTCCAATCTCTTCGTCGTATAACTGAAGAACAAAACATTAATATTTCTTTGAATGTGACTATAAGCATGGCCAACGGAAAGAAAGGGAAGGGGCTGGCATGATTTGTGATTAAATTTTCTTAGGATGCATTGCTACCGCTTTTGATGTGCAATACGTGTAGTGTTATGTGTAGTTGATGTGTAATATGTGTAGTTGGTGAATTCAAGAAGTCATTGTAATGTATTCGTTTTTTATGTTTGAATTGCTATGTTGACAATTTGGTGTTGATATTAGTGGACTACAATTTGTGTTCTATGAAGAATTTGAAATTGTCCCAAACTACATTATCAGTGCAATGTTATTGTCAATTAAGACGTTTGGTTAATCAATAAGGTAGCCTGGTTTATTAATTGAGGAACTTCTCAGAGATAGAAAATGACCTATTGGATGGTTGTGTTACCATAAGAATTGTTTTAAGAGATTTTGTTTATGATATACATCACTTTTTTTGTCATTGCTTCATTTCCACAAAATTGGCTGGAACTTCTCAAAAATCACATATGTGAGTCAACATTCATCAATATGTCACGAGGTTGATCAATTTGAATACATATAGGTGACTTCTAATTTTACCTGTGAAAAGCCTAACCTAATTTCAGGATATTATAACTTCATTCAGTTTGATACATTTTGTTGAAATCTGGACTTTTCACCATTTTTTTTGAATAACTGAGATCGATGAACTTCAATTTATTCTACCCAATAGAGAAACAGAGAGGTGGGATAAAGGAAAGAGAAGATTATTTTATCTCTACATATCCAAATGAAACATTATAATGCGGTAATGAAAGTATGATTAAAAAGAAAAATTCATAATCTTCATCTGGGAAAAATTAAAACTTATATACCCTCACAACTTGCCCAACTCCTAATCTTCATTTCAATCTAGTTTCTTCAATGTCCTAATAAGAAATTCTTTAATTAACATACATAAAGAAATTTAAAACAAGATACACGAACAGACAAACATGAAATAGCAAACACTAAGAAGAAAACCAGGTACAAAAATTAGAATCCGCTTACTACAAATTAGGCATCAATCTACAATATGTTCATATAATTACACTGTGAATATATGTCCATCAATTCTCTTCATCCAACATCACAAGTTTGCGCCATGTTGGTGAGGTAAATTTGGATAGTATTAAGACATTTCATTTTCGATTGTCAATTAAAAAAGTTATTACACAAACTAGAGTGTGATTTGAAATAAATTACGTATATTTAACCATATCATTACCTTGATCATATAATATAACACTTATTGAAGTGGATGAGATGAAATAAGGAGACATTCCTTGTTGTGTAAATACATGACTGTTGCCATTACCCAATCCCATAATATAATGTAACTAAAACGTACAAATCATATCCAGTGATCAATTGAATTAGACAAACTAGCAAAAGTTGTGAATGTGAGACCGGTGCCGACTTGTATTATGATCCTTGATCATGTGCCTGGATGGTTAGTTCAACTTATCCCAATTTACTTTGGACTACCTTCGGCCTCCTTCCTTTGGCTGAAGTCAGATAAGATTGCATAACAGATGAATAATTAATACTCATACGCACTTTCGTATAAAATAAAATAAATTGGAAATATACCTTTGTTTTACTGCAATTCGATTTCAAAGGGATTTTCTTCTGAAGTTTCTTCGAGCATTTTGGATTCTGTACACATCCCTTGCCGTTATGCTGTGATGCTCCACCATTTAATACTGTCTGAAAAGCTTGTTAGGACATGTTATTACTTCGACAACTCGACCTCGTCATCTTTACTGTTCATTTTTTGCATTCTATTAACTCCATTACTGTACGGGTTTGATCGTCATCATTTGCAGCCATGTACGCATACGAAATAACTAATTTACATATTTTGTCATAGCTCAACTGGGCAGTAGTGCTACTCAAGCCATCGTAATTCACAGCAACCCTGGTTTGGGCTTTACTCACATCTCTCATTTATCTTTATAATGTGTGGGTGTCAAGTAGTGATCTAACGTTATAATGGAGAAGTACAGCGATTGCATGCCTGCAAATTATTCTTTGAAACTCAAATAAGTGGCAACTGCAAACAATTTCACATTCTTTCTATCTGAAATGTGATGAAAAATTTCATTTTCTTAACTCAATTATCAATCTTCCAAGACCTCATACATCGTCTCCAAAAGGCCCTTCAACAAAGATATGAGGTAACAATAAACCATTCCCATTAACTCATCTCGAACTTTCCTAAATTTTGAAGTGATATAAACTAGTTGAAATTGCTTCTCCAGCACGTACTTCGTTGCATGTGGCACTATTTACGAGTAAGACTTGAAATCTGCTCGAAACTCCTTCTCTACCTTATTTCTCAAAGCTTGCTCATGTTGTTCGACAATTGCTTCAGCGACGTTTTGGATTGCACATACCATTGCATTCATACTTTCACTGCGTCGAGTTGTTGATATTCTTACCCAAAAGCTGCTTGTTAAATAGTAAGGTACCCAACGACCTCTGTTCGTGTACATTCCTGACAACTTGTCAATTTCATACAAGTTGTATTTATCTATCATCGCTGTCCAACATTCTTCAAACTCTTCAATGGTTCAGTATCATACACCAGTATATTTATAGTAGAAAAGATCTCACCCTTATCACGTGATATCCAAACTTCTTTGATAACTTCTTAAATATGTGTCACAAACACCATCCACATTCCGTGTTTGGAAACACAATTAATCGATAATTATATCAAGGAGAGCTTGTCCATGCATGCATTGAAGCCAAGTCTTCAAAATCCACGCTAATATTTCTATATTTTCATTTAACACCAAACCACAAACAAGGAGTGTTGATTGTCCATGATGATTTACTCCAACAAAAGGTGCAAATGACATATCATACTCATTAGTTAGGTATGTAGTATCAAATATTATAACATCGTCAAACTCCTTATATGCTTGCATATTTCTATTATCTGTCCAAAAAATATTCTTCAACCCCGGCTCTTAATCTAAATCCCTACTAAAGAAAATACCTGAGCACCTTGTTTGCATATTCGAAAATTAGACTTGTATTGCTGTGACATATTCTTCTCCAAATCTTAATCGCCTCACTTGTTTAATATAGTTTCGACAATTTTTTCTATTCAAGTCATAATCTCATACTTCTACGACTATGAAGATGTAACTTTTGTGCTACGAAATTCTTGTCATATCGTTAACTTCAAGTCGTCATTTAACATGGGCACTTAATTGTCGGTTGCAATGATACAACTTGGACTTCGAAGGACTTGTTTTATGATTGTAAAATGAGATTGATTGTATTAATTCTCCATATTCTGCAAACATTTGCAGATGCAGTCAACCTGTCTGAATGGTAGCTTGTAGCTTCAAAGAACCGCTTTTACTACTTTTTCGGCTTTCACAGCTACAATTTCATCATCACCATTTTGCAAATTTCTTTTTCTAACTGGAAAGTTGACATCATATGCATATCTTTTGTAAAATTCAAACACTTCTTTTCATCGTTGAACTTCGTACCTACTTCAAACACAATCATACCATCTACTCCTACAATTTCATCATCCATTAAGTTCATGCTGTCCAAAATGTTGTCATTATTTGATTGTAATAAGATATCGTCATCCACCTCTTCCAAAATTCTTTTTGCAGCGATAAAAAAATGAACTTAAGAGAACAAAATTATCTACATATAAATTTCCATTCTTTTATATATATAAACCTCATAGCTAGTTCATCTCAAATCTAATTAAGAGAACAAAACATCTGCATGAAACTTTTTTTGGGTTTGACAGATTTTTCTATAAAACATGGATTCGATAATTGGTTTGCAGATTTTAGGCATATTCACAATTGAAATAATATAGTATCTAGCTTGCAAATTTGACATCACTCCCATTTTTTCACCCACCAGTATCACATTAAAATGAGGAAGGAAAATATCTTTGTCCGTCATCTCCTCAAATTAATGACGATTTTAACTTCTTGTTTGCTTTCGAAATGAAGCCACTATTGATAGTTCAAGCCGGAACACCGGCAATAGAATTCAATCGTGGTTGAGAGAAATTGTGGGTAAGAGAAATGCTAGGCAATAGACTTATATTTTGAATGACCTGATTCTTGTTTACTTCCGAAATGAAGTCGTCGTGGGATAGTTCAAGCAGGAATACTAGCAATAGAAAATTAGAAACTGGGTGCCAACATGAAACTTTGTCGATTCTTGGAACATGAGCCAAACCAATAAAATAAAATTTTTCACTTACAAGTTAAAAAAAATAATTGCAAAAAATTGAAAATCGAAACCTGTCTCCGACCCTCTCTTCCTCCACCTCTACCACTACCACCACTAAACAACTTCCAATAATACACTTCCTCTAGAGTTTCTAACAAAATGCATAAACCAAACCCGAAGAATGGGGTTTGAAGAAATTGACCTTGCCTCTGAACATTGCTTACCTCGACGGCTTTGGTGGAGACAAACTGTTAGACAGCAACCTTCCATTCCTGTTCCCAATTCTCATAAAAGTACTAGCAATGTTGATTGATATTAGCAATGATGAAGGCTCCAAATCTGCCATATGTCCAGCATGGCAATAGAATTATTTGTAGGAATTATTTACTGTAATTTTGCTACATTAGAGGATGTGAATGTTTCAAATCTGTAAATATTGCTCCTATAAATATGTAGTAAACATATGGCTTTGGTATGATTTACCAAGCCTTTCTTATCATTTCTTTCATGGTATCAGAGCCATATTTGGCTAACGTCTAATCCTACCTACAATAATGTCTTCCGCTACTACCTTCATTCCACCTAACAATCTTGTTCAGTTTGTCTCGGTGAGACTTGATGGACCATCATCTTATTTAAACTGGTCTTCCCAAGTCGAAGGTGCCCTTGATATCCATGGTCTTCTGGGTTTTGTGGATGGTACTGAACCATGCCCAGAAGAGTTCCTACCTGTTGTAGGGACTGCTGCTCCTGTTTCTAATCCGAAGTTTATCATATGGAACAAAAAAAATCGATTTGTATTAGTGTGGATGAAGTCCACGATCTCAGAGAAGATACTGTCCTTAGTCTATGGTCTCAAATCTGCTCGGCAAGCATGGCTTGCTGTGGCAAATCGTTATGCTTCTTCCTCATCCTCAAATGTGAATCAACTCAAACGTCAACTGCAAAGTCTACAGCAAGGAGGCAAAAGTTGTTCTGATTTTGTTGAAGGTGCTAAGGTTCTTGCAGACCAATTAGCCGCTGTGGGAAAATACGTGACTGATGAGGACTTAATCTCTCATATTCTGGGAGGACTCAACTCATCATTCACTCTCTTCATATCCAATGTCTATTTTGCACAACGTGAGAAGTCGATTACATTAAATGATTTCCACTCTGAATTAATTGCTTTTGAAGCCTTGCTTGAAAATCAGCAGAGAAATTTGCACAATGATCACAACAACTTTGCTATGATGGCAAACAAGTTTGGAGGAGGAAAGAACCCAAAGAAAAATAACA
>NW_019266740.1:1198369-1241438 GCF_002742605.1 Olea europaea var. sylvestris
CGATTCTCAATTTCTTGTTAAGGACAACTGCACGGGACGAACGTTGCTAGTAGGGAGGAGTGAAGGAAGTCTCTATCCTATTCAAGTTGATCGAAAATCTATCAATAAATTTCGGTCTCATGCTGCTCTCTTAAGTGTTCGAATTACACTTAATGGTTGGCATTCGAGATTGGGTCATCCATCTTTTCAAGTCACAAAAAATGTAGTCAAGAATTTTGAATTGCCTATTTCTGGATCCTTTAATATTGAGTCTGTTTGTGAATCTTGTTTATTGGGAAAAGCAAAAAAATTACCTTTCAATGAGTCTTCCCGTATCACGTTATCAAAACTCAAACTTATTCATTCTGATGTTTGGGTCTCTCCTACACCATCTTCTGATGGTCATCGTTATTATGTTATCTTCATTGACGATTACTCTAGATTTACTTGGTTGTACCCACTTAAAAATAAATCCGAAGTGCTCTCATGTTTTATGCAATTTAAGGCCCAAGTTGAAAACCGTTTCTCTTCAACAATTAAAGAATTTCAATGTGATAATGGTGGTGAATATCTCTCAAACCAATTCCAATCTTTTCTTCGCAAAAATGGTATCCATCAACGCCTATCATGTCCATATACCTCTCAACAAAATGGTTTGGCTGAACGAAAACATCGACACATTATGGAAGTTGGACTCTCACTTTTAAGTCAATCACATTTACCTACAAAATTCTGGGTCGATGCCTTCATGACAGCCATTTACCTCATTAACCGAGTACCCACACCTGTTTTGAAAAATGCATCTCCATATGCAAAATTGTTTGAGGAAAACCCAAATTATTCTTTCATGAGAACTTTTGGATGTGCCTGTTATCCTTTATTGAGACCCTACACGAGTCATAAACTAGCTTTTAGGAGTAAACAATGTATTTTTATTGGATACTCTTCTCACCATCGAGGCTATCGATATTTAGACCCTGTCTCTAATAAAGTGTACATATCTCGTAATGTAGCCTTTGATGAACAAAACTTTCCAGCAAAAGGATGGACCTCCTCTACTTGCTCTGCTACTTCAAATGCCACCGTGCCAGGTATTTTATCTGATCTTGCACCCTTTTACTCTCAACTCAATATATTGTCACACCAACCACATGAAGAAGAATTGCCATTACTAGCTACTTCTTCATCTAACACCACTGAACACATACCTGACTTTAGTCCTTCTCCAACTATCGAGACCCACCTAACCTCTGATGAGTCAGAAACTGAACGCCCTCCTATACCCAATCCAACTCAACATCAAATGGTAACCCGATCCCAAACTGGTTCTATTCGACCCAAGCAATTCCCTGGTTTTATACATTTTATGCATCTAATCATCCTGTACGTGCATATCATAGTGTGCTTAATATTGTTGAGCCTACTGCTTTTTCCCAAGCTGCTTTATCTCAGGAGTGGCAGGAAGCTATGCAACAGGAATATGATGCACTAATAGCCAATGATACTTGGGATATTGTCCCTCATCCTGTTGATCATAACATCATCCGTAC
The DNA here is from genome assembly GCF_002742605.1 of Olea europaea var. sylvestris. Classification (NCBI taxonomy): domain Eukaryota; kingdom Viridiplantae; phylum Streptophyta; class Magnoliopsida; order Lamiales; family Oleaceae; genus Olea; species Olea europaea. Next base: position 1,199,899 of record NW_019266740.1, read on the forward strand.
CAAATGGGTGTACAAAATTAAGCAAAAGGCGGATGGAAGTGTTGACCGTTACAAGGCGAGACTAGTTGCTAAATGTTTTCAACAAATAGATGGTGTCGATTTTACCGAAACTTTCAGTCCGGTAATAAAACCAGCAACTGTACGTATGGTTCTTTGTCTCGCTGTTTCTTTTGGCTGGCCCATTTTACAATATGATGTTTCCAATGCTTTCCTTCATGGAAATCTCGAAGAAGACGTTTATATTGAACAACCACAGGGATTCGTTGACCCTACTGCACCTCATCATGTCTGTCGCCTTAAAAAGGCACTTTATGGGCTCAAGCAAGCCCCAAGAGCTTAGTTCCTCAAACTCTCAAATTGCCTACTAGATCTTGGTTTTCAAGGTTCTTCAGTTGACAACTCTTTATTTACTTATCACCATGGGCAGATACATGTTTTTATATTAATCTATGTTGATGACTTATTGATTACTGGCTCATGTTCCCAATTCATTCAAATAGTAACTAAGCAACTCCAACAAGATTTTGTACTCAAAACTCTAGGTAATCTTGGATATTTTCTTGGAATTGAAGCTACTCGGGACTGTCATGGTCTTCATTTACGTCAAAGCAAGTTTATCCTAGATATTTTGCATCGATCAAGAATGATTGGGGCCAAACCATATCCTGCTCCTTGTGTATCTGGTGAAAAATTGTCTTCTAGCACTGATGAACCAGTTGAAGACGCTACAACTTATAGGCAAATAGTTGGGGCACTTCAGTATTGTACTCTTACTTGCCCTGAAATTGCATATTCAGTCAATCAACTCTGCCAACATCTTCATTCCCCTACTCATATCCATTGGAAGTCTGCTAAGCGTCTTGCGTTACCTCAAAGGCACTGTTGAACATGGTTTGTACTTCAGCAAGGGTCCTCTAACTCTAAATGCGTACTGTGATTCGGATTGGGCTGGTGACCCATCTGATCGAAGGTCTACTACCGGCTATGGTATTTTCTTTGGCCCTTGCTTAATATCGTGGTGTGCTAAGAAGCAGAGTGTTGTAGCTCGATCTAGTACGGAAGCTGAATATCGAGCTCTTGCGATGGTGGTTGCTGAACTTTATTGGATTCGCATGTTACTAAAAGACTTGAACATTCCACTTACTTCACCTCCAACCATTTGGTGTGATAATCAAAGTGCCATTGCACTCGCTGCCAATCCCGTTTATCATACTCGTACAAAACATATTGAAGTGGATTTTCATTTCATTAGAGAAAAGGTGGTAAATGGTGATGTTTGCATTCAGTACATCTCTTCAGTGGATCAAGTGGGTGACATTTTCACAAAAGGATTAATATCCTCCCGATTTCAACTGTTGAAGGACAAGCTCATGGTTTGTGACCTCCCCATTGGCTTGCCGGGAGGGGTGTTAGACAGCAACCTTCCATTCCTGTTCCCAATTCTCATAAAAGTACTAGCAATGTTGATTGATATTAGCAATGATGAATGCTCCAAATCTGCCATATGTCCAGCATGGCAATAGGATTATTTGTAGGAATTATTTACTGTAATTTTGCTGTAATTTTGCTACATTAGAGGATGTGAATGTTTCAAATCTGTAAATATTGCTCCTATAAATATGTAGTAAACATATGGCTTTGGTATGATTTACCAAGCCCTTTTTATCATTTCTTTCACAAACTGAGGTGAACTCTGGACGGTTGATGCGAGACCTTGGTTTTGATATGCTATTTGAATTAGAAGGATATATTTCATCGAAGCTCGGCTTATTAGATTCATCTTTTCAAATTTTGAATTGTCAATTTTGGAGACTTATGGCTCAACTTTCAAGGCAATATATTTTGATTGAGAACCTATATTGATGTTATAGGACTATGAATGGGATGGCCTTGGGGAGTAGATGTTACCAGTTGGTGGTAAACGGCATAAGTGTTGCCAGAAATAGTGTTGTTGCCTTGGTTTTGGTCTGTGAAAGAGAAGTTTTGGGCAGCGATGAGGGTCGTTTGTGGTAGTGTGTGGCCAGATAGATGGGCGGGAAGTAATAGTGGAATGGAGGTGTATTCGGTGGTAGTGATGTTTGGAGGTCTAGGTGGCGGTAGGGTAGAGTTTGAGGTGGTTGAAAGTGACGATTCCATTGAGTCTCTAATGTTTGAGTTTGTATTTTGTTTTTTCAGCCAATAGGGAAAATGTTGGAGTATGTTGTTGGAAATTGTTTAGTGGGGTTGATAGAGGAGGGGGAAGAAGATAGGGAGAGAGAGAGAGATTTTATTTTATTTTGAATTTTTAATAATTTATTTGGGAGTCATTTGCATTTTTTAGAAAGGTTTGGGATGATGATTACAATTAGTTCTTTATTTTTATTTTTGTTTTATTTAAATAGGTGGATATATTCGTCATTTCACATACATTTATTGAGAAATTAGATAAAAATTGATGAAAAATGATATTTTTCACAATGATACGTGTAAATAGGGATGAAAATGTAAAAATTTGAAACGTATAAACGTTTTACACACTAAAGGTCAAATATATGAATGTTTTGTGTTAATAAGCTTTTTTTTTTTCTTCTTCTTCTTTTTTTTTTTTTTTTTTTAATTTGTGGCTCTATTTCTACAAATTTCCCAACTATACGTAATAAGTATTTTCACGTAGGACATCCATTTCTTAAGTCATGAATCTCTTTACCATCCAGTTTTTGAATTAGCAAGTTTCAATAGGGTCGGCCGGATGCGTGCCTTGAGGTCGAGGGTGGTGCCATTTGGAGATTTGGTGTGTATTTTATAAGGCTTTTAAAAAATGTTCAAATTCAAATACGTCCTAAAATTTCTCGACCCACTCAAAAGAAAGTTACATGCGCTTGTCGTTGTCAAGTTCATGTTAAACAACAGATCTATAGAACTTGAAAACCTAATTATTTTATTGTCAAGATCCTCCATGTGAAAGCAATAAAAGAATTATTAAATGTGGAACATACTTTAATTCGTTGAGAATAATTCTTTATTAGCAATCTTTTTATGTTAGGCTTCTTAATCTTTAATATTGAATATTGCCTCCTTAAATTCTTGAATTTTGTTCTTGACTTTGGCTTATTGTTCGATAATCTTGATTGCTTCAATACTTCCTTCTTCTTGATTATTGATTTTGATTATAGGTTTTGGTCCTCTCTCTTCAACATGTTTTCTCTTCATTCACCATTGAAAGCAGTGACACTGACCCATGTGAGGTACCAAAGAGGAGATCAATTGGGTCATTTCCTGGCATGGATTTCTCTTGTCCCAGTTTTCATTAGTCTTGGAGGGTTCGTTTCTCATTTCATTTTTCGCCGCGAACTTCAGGGCATGTTCTTTGCATTGGGTCTGTTGATTTCGCAATTCATCAATGAAATTATCAAGACATTGGTGCAGCAGGCTAGGCCCGAAACCTGTGCGCTTCTTGAAATCTGTGATTCCCATGGCTGGCCCTCCAGCCACTCTCAGTACATGTTCTTTTTTGCTGTTTATTTCACGCTTTTGACGTATTATAAGATTGGGATTTTGGCCAGGAAGCAATTGTGGGTTGTGGGACTTCTTGTGTGGCCTTTGGCGATTTTGACTATGTATTCGAGGGTATATTTGGGGTACCACACGTTGGCTCAGGTCTTCGCTGGAGCTGCACTTGGGGCGGTGCTTGGTGGAGGCTGGTTTTGGGTGGTGAATTCTTTGCTCCGCTGCTATTTTTCGGAAATTGAAGAGAGCGCATTTGGGAGGTTTTTTTATGTTAAGGATACCTCGCACATCCCTAATGTGTTGAAGTTCGAGTATGAAAATGCTAGGGCCGCGAGACAACACGTTTCTTATAAGCGCTCCAGTTGAGAAACCATTAATTAGGTATGTTAGAATTTTTCTTAGTTCATTCTTGAGACGCTACTGATTGAAATGTGTTCATCTTGAACAATAGAGTTAGATACAATGAAGAACTGTTGATTTTTCAGAAGTTTTTTCCAATAATATTTGATGTCTTAGTTCTGCGCTATCTATTTTTAGCACGTTTCACAATGACTTCACTGCATTTCTGAATATTTGTAAAGTATTTTGCATGTGTGCGCGTAAGTTGCTGTACAAAGGAATTTCTGTTGCTTGTGATCAGACACTTTTAACTAACTTGAGTTGCTTTGCCATAGTGATTCACTTGACAAGTTTGAAGCGACCAACACAAGACACTAAGTGCACATTTGACATATAATATTAGATCATTGTGTACAATACAATTAATGAGATTTAAGCTCTCTTTTTTCTGTCCTCATTTTGCCATCTAATATCAGTGAAGCACTATGCTTATATTTCTTTTATGAAGTAATGGTCTCTTATTGAAGGAAAAAGTGCTGGGGACTTAATGCTTTCTTTTAAATGTTATTGCAATGCTGCAGCAAAAGCAGCCATTTGAGATGTAATTATATGAAGATCTCTCTTTGGCATGTCTGACATAATTTGTTTTAGAAATAATTGTGGGCTAAGTTTAGGTAAATAACTTAAGATGGCCTTTCTTTGGGTGCACTCTCTCTGGTCATGCCTTATGTTTCGCAATAGCCTTTTCCATTAAGCAGTTACTGATGTTCTATATAGATTAGATTTATGGAAATTTGTTGAACTGTTATTTAAAGCGATCTTCGTTGGGAATCTGTCCTAAATTGTTATTCTGATAGGCTGCCTTTTATATTATTGTAAGCTAGTTAAGACACATCAGCATTACATTGTGTGACATAAATGGAAAAGAAATTGATAGGTGGAGGAGAGTTCAAGTTTCAGAATTTCAGTTAATGTAATGGTTACTTCACTTGAACAAAATTTTCTTGTTTATCGTGCTTTATGTTTTTTTTAACTTAAATTTAGCCCTTGTTTGAGCCCCATTTTTTGGGGAAGAATGAATTTTTGAATAGTGTATTGATGAGAAATGTGTGGTTAAAAAATAAGGAAAATTTTTGGATTTGCATGTAATATTATTTTATTAAAGAATGTGTAGTTGAAATGATGTCAAAACACTATTGAAAAATGAATTTTTCCAAAAGAATGAGGCTCAAACAAGGGCTTAATTATATCTAGTCTATCTCGGGTTTCTTTTAAGGTCATGAATAAAATTTACTGCCACGAGGAAGGAGACAGCTTAGATAATGATGAAATAGATAAGGAGCAACTTTGAGTTTCAGCATAGGAAATTAATATTTTACCTGCGCCACAGTGGGAATTTGAGGCCATTCGTTTTCTGAAGCTTCAATTAAAATTGGCTTTTTTAGAATGCAATTGATTGCACTGATTTGTTAAGAACTGCAAGAGTTATGGATTATTGTTGTGGGGGGTGGGGGACTATACATAAGATCACAATATGATTCCATAGATGCCTTGTACGTATTAGTTGTGTGTGCATGTGTTTGTTTAAAATTTGGAGGATTATATGATAGTAAAGACAACATGATGATTGTAGTTTTTGAGGTACTTTGTACACGTTTGTATTTGTTGCATTTTTACCCATTTGCGGATTGATAGAGAAGTACTTATGAATCTGAGGACCAACAAAGTTAGAACTTAGAAATGAAATTTAAATGTAAGATTTTAGGAAAATCCCCCAAGAGTCATTTAGCACTTTTAAGAGATTATTTTTCTTGGAGAGAATTAAATGGTATACTTGTTCACCAAAAACATTTTTTTTTTTTTTTTTTGGTGAGTGAATGAACAATGGCTAAAATGCTTTCTTTCCAGCCGGGATTTCCATATGGTTCTTGCTATTGAACTTTGCAGTTGATACTTCAGTGATAAGATTCTGTATCTCATCAAAAGCGATTCTGTATTTCTATTCCTGTACTCATAAAATTATGATTTTGGACTGGTCATGTAATAGAAAATTTGTAGTTAAGAAAGCGATGATCAGTTAAGATTTCTAAGATAGCTGGCTCCAGTTAGTAGAGATGTAGGACAATGGTTTGGAGTTATGTTAATCAACACTGGCAGCTTGATCTGCGATGCAGATGTATAGGAGGATTTCTGGTACCCTTTACTGTTTCTTTCTAAAATGGACAGCGCAAAAGAGACTTCTAATTTGGATGATGTTAAGGCCCTCTTCTAGAGTACGTAGATGCTTTTCAAGGCTTTCACATTTTGACTTAAGTGCCTTGGAAGTGGTCGGTATTGTTTTGTAAGCACAGAGAATAAGCATTTAGAGTACTTATAGGCAACTTAAAAAGTAAGTTACCGTTCTCCAACATTTCTTTAAACTGCTTAAGAGCACTTCAAATTAGTCTCTTCTAGTAGTTTACGTGTGAAGTTTTGGCACTTGTAGTCCACATATTGTTTAGAAAGGCTTTGTTCTTTGCAAGGTAATTTCTTGCAAATTTCTAATCTGGGTTTTTTATTGTTGCTTTTCAAGAGGACAGGAAAATAAAAGAATGAAACCGTATCTTGGAAAGGCAGCGACTGCCCTATTTTCAGAAGATTTCAGCAGTTGCTGAGTTTCTGCAGCATGGAGAGAGGTACTGAATTGGCTTAGATGAATGGATTTTTATATATTTTGTTCTTCAGATACTAAGTTTGAAATTTTAGATATTATTATGTGTTGATGACATCGTTTTCTAGCTTAAAGACAAAACTACGTCTATATCCACAGTTCGAAGTACACTGTTATGTGATCCAAAGGCATTTTATTTGGGCACTGCATTTTATTTCATTTGACAATAGACGTTTATCCATTAATGTTGATAAGGAAGTAAGGAAGTGAATTTGGAATATCTTGATCTTGGTTTTGGGAAGTAAATTTCTTTCCACTATAACATTTGATGTAGTTTCAACAGGGTGACCAGAATTATGATCGCGTCATTGAATTTTACTTTGTCATACTTTTGTTTTGATCAAGCCAGTTGGGCCAAAGCTTTAGCTCGACAAAGGTTATCACTATGTCACAGGGATTATTTGTGTTTTGGATTCTACTCGGCAAGTCAATCGAGTTGAATAAATTGACTTGATTGGAAAAAATTATTTTAGATGAAAATATGTTATTGAAAATGAGTTTGAGAAAAATGGATTTAAAAAAATGGGATTCAAACATGAGTTAATGATGTACTCTACATGTCAATGTGTCTTCTCAATGGCTAGTTGTGTTACCAAACGGTTAGCCCTTGTTTGGAGCCCATTTTTTGGACAAAAAAATGATTTTTATTACTGTTCATTTTTTAGTGCAACTCTCACAGGTGGGGCCTACAGTCAAAGACAACAGCTCTATTTTTGTTTAAAATAAGTTGAAGCAGCAGCTCCAGACTGTCTAATTTCATATCACTTTTTGATTGACAATTAAATAATCAATAGCTTTTTCGTAACAATTTTTTGGGGGAAAAAAATACCGATGAAAATTCTAGTAACAATAGTTGCACCAATGAATCCCAAGACTTGAAATTGATTTATAGAGAGAGGGAGACTAAAGTATTCATAAAGCCCTCGTTTGAGCCTCATTTTTGTGAAGAAAATAAATTTTTGAATAGTGTATTGATGAGAAATGTGTGGTTAAAAAAAAAAAAAAAATTTATTTGCGTGTAATATTATTTTATTGAATAATGTGTGGTAGAAATAATGTCAAATCACTGTTTAAGAATGTATTTTGATTGAAAAATGGAACTCAAACAAGGACAAAATCATGAAATGGACTTGTTGAACTATATGAAATTAACAATATGATTATAACCATCTATACCTATTTAGGGCAAATATCCATTGTAGTCCCCACCTTTAAAAAAAATGATAATAATAAATAAATAAATTAGATGACTATGTGATACGAGTTATTAGTAAAAGTAATAATAATAATAATTTTTTTTCCAGACCATCAATTGAGGTTTTTACTACTATCTCCTTTCATACTATCGTTACAAGAACTTTGAAGAATTAAGGGTTCGTTTGGTTGTAAAGATAGAATTTAGATGGAAATAAAACAAATCTTAAGAAATTGAATTGCTTAGAAATTGTTTTGCTGTGAATTGTCAATTATTGTATTTGAATGGTATAATTTCCCATCTGAAAAATATTGAAATAATAGTGTCTTTTCGTGTTCGTTTGACTTTGTTCTTTATGAAAATTGTCAATTGAAGGAATATCCTCTTTTACAATTGTTTCTAGAATTTGTTTCCATTGCAAAAAAAAAAAATAAAAAAAAATTCAAGAAATAAAAAATATCAAAAAATTATCAATCTTTTGGTGTTTGTTTGACTTTATTTTACATGAAAATTGTCAATTTAAGAGATATTCTATTTTACAACTGTTCTTCAAATTTGTTTCAACTGCCAAAACCAAAAAAAATAAAAATAAAAATAAAAAATGGAAAACCAAATTGAAAAGCCATGAAAACTAAGGAAATGTTGACGTGGCTAAAGTGGGAAAATAAATTTCCTCGAAAATTTTGTCAATCAAATAGGTCAAAAGTGGTAGTTGAAATTTGTTTTCCATTTTTCATGAAAAAAATTGGGCTATCAAATATAGCCTAATAGTTAAAATCATATATGATTAGAATGCTTACGAACTTCCAAGGCATCTTCATTTTAGTCCTTGTTTGACAATCGCTAATATAAAAATTATTTTTTCTCATACTCATTTTCAAACATATATTTTTACAATAAAATATTTTATACGTAAATAAAAAATATTTCCATTTCAAAATCCATTTTCTAAAAAAAAAAAAACAAAAAAAAAACCCATTAATAGCTGCATAATAAAAAGAAAAATAAAAGAGTAATAGGTCAAATAGCGTGCAAATTAGGGCAAGAAATGTTGAAAAGTGAAAATTTCCCCCCAATTTAAAATACGTTCAAAAGCAAGAAGCCCATGGCATTGCTCGCGTGCATTATGACACGGTCACGTGAATACGAGACCAGTGTTCAGCAGCGGACTCTCTCCCTCAGAATCTCACAAGTCATTACACTCCCTTCTCTCTCTCTTGAATGCTGATTTCAGGACTTCCATTTTCACTCTTTTCAAATTTCGTACCCTTGTGCTAGTCTCCGCCTTTGAGTTTTGAAATTTGGCAAGTTCTCTTAGCAGCAGCTGCCGCAGCAGGATCTGGGATTTTAGCCAAGAAATTCATGAACCCCGATGAACCCATTTCTGATTCCAAACAAAATCCTCAAAACTCTGATAAAATCCAAGATTATCAAAGTTTTAGTGAACATTTACACACCCAAGATTCAGTGTTTCCCAGCAATGCCCCCGTCCAAGAAAATGGAAATGAATCTCAGAGTGAGGTGGTAGATAATGGTGGATCAATCTTCAGGTTTTCAAGTCACGAATCAGAGTTTAAGAACTTGATGAAGAAAATGGGGGGTGGATTTAAGAAAATTGGTGGTGGGAAAATGGAGAGAAGATGCGGGTCTGTGGGTCAGAGGAAGAATTGGAGCGGAAAAAGATTTTCTGTTTGCTTGAAGAAGAGAAGAACGGGAAAAAATGCTCCAGGAAAATGTGAATCCTGTGCTTCAAAAGGTATTTTTTTTTCTCTTGTAAATATATAGATAAATGTGAGAGCATTAATTTATTTATACAAACCCATGTTAATAGATTCCCTGTTGGCTGATAAAGTTGAACAAATTAGTGTCGTGAAGTGTTTGTTTCTTAGGGCTAATAAGTATATTGATCTAATAAACTCTCTCGTGTAAGCCGGAAATAATTGAGATGTTAGAAAGGCTACAAATTTATTTGAATTATGTCTTCAATGTGCTCCCTGAACTGCAATGAAAAAATATACTGATTAGGTAATGTCTTTTGCAGATTTCAAATTTTCATTCTGAACTCGAAATAAGCATATGGACCTGATCATTCCCAATGAAAGATCCTTGAGCTCATGTTTAACTCTTCTAGGCATGACATTCTTCTTTTGCACAAGTAGAGATTAATGCATAGATAGGAAGAAGGAAAATATGGGAATAAGAAATTATCCAATGATATTTTTTTCTATTCCTACAACATTCTTGCTTAATATATTTCTTTTTTAAATAAACTTTAAGCACTGGTTTCAGTGTAAAACTGGTTATAGTTCTCACATATTAAAATATAATGTCGTAGCTGATATCACCTGTGCGGTCTATTTGTTATTGGCACCTACCTTTTAAGGCTTAGTTTTTTCTTGTTTTGTTTTTTGCTTTCCTTTTCAGACGGTTCCTTTGGCTGGGGAATTGGTGTTGGAATAATGTACATGATGTCAAGTGGAAAGCCTGAAATCATTAGGCTGAACTCGGCAATGGATGAGACTACAAAAGTTGTACAAGAATTAAAAGCTGAAATATCTAGAAGGAAAGCCTCCCGTCATCTGCATTATTCAATTTCTCAGAACGAAGCTGCAACAAATAAAATACATATTGATGGAAGTTACAGTGGACGATTATTGACTAACGGCAGGGATATTGTCAAAGCATTTCCTTTAACCGCGGAAGGTGAAGGTGCAAGTTTGGATCTAAAGGAAGACCAAGACCAGCAGCCCGAGGTGCTGGAAATGGATCAGCTGGAAGCAGAGCTCGAGTCTGAACTGCAAAAACTTCCTTGGTGTACCACAGAAGGTTCGGGTGAAGGACGAACAGATATTTATTATGTGAGTTATGCCCTGTAAACTTTCATATTCATTATCCCTTTTTACATTCCTTGAGATAAATAGACACGTGACAGTTTCGGCCACTTGGTTTATGGTTTATTATTGCAGATATAAAGAAGAAAAAGTAGTTCACATTCTTTTGCGTTTCATTTGGAGAGGATGTTAATGTAGCAAACAAGAAATGGTGTTTCTTGTGATTGTTTCTAATTTTTAAATTTTCTCAGCTAAAACAGAAACTTCGGTGATTGTTGAATTAGAATACGTAGGTTTGGCATTTGTTAGGAACATGATAGCGTCAATGCCAAACAGGTCCTAAGGCCCAACATAGCATGAGATAGTTAAACTATACAGTTTAGATCTTGACCTGTAATATGCATTGTCATTGTTTGCACATTCTATTGTTAATTTATGCAAGGGGGAATTTGAAACTAGTGATGATATATCCATTGGTTTTTCCAGTTGATACTTGTACGAATACACAATTCTCCAAAAATTTTATGTTGGTCACTAATATTCGTAAAATATATTGTGGTTAGAAATGGAAAATAAGATCTCTTTTTTCATAACCTAGAATTTCACAAGGAACATTTGATCCATGATGAGCAGGCTGAAGTGTTGGCTGAAGAATATCTCCAAGCAGATTACCAGAACTCAAATCCAATGCAATTCAATGGAGTAGTGCCATCTGAACTGGATACAAAATTGTCTCATTTGCTCATTGAACAACAGAAAAGCCAAATAGTCGAGCTGGAGACTGAGCTGCACTCGACACATTCTAAACTCCAAGAGAAAGAAGCTGAGCTCCAAGCACTCAAGGATTGTGTCAAGCGTCTCACAGAATTTTCACTAGGTAGTGCCTCAGGCAGGAAAACTTTTCCTTTCCATTCCCCTTTTTATTTATGTATATTTTCAGTTAGTCACCAGGAATTTTAGTCCTGCTCATGCTATATGGTTTTTTTCCCTCTTGAGCTGAATTTTTTTGATCTTAATGTATATTCTTGCACCTGATTTTATTTCTAGATGACGAGACTAATGGCCAAGTGGAGGATGAGAAAACTATTTACGAGGAACAAGAGATGACTGGACTTGAGTCGAGAAAATTAATGGTTGGAATGAAAAGAGCAATGGACTATGATTCATACAATTGTTGCACAAAATGAAACTGTTACCTCGACAAGCAATTCTGCAATCGAGAAGATAAGTAACTGAAAGCATTGGATGCCCAAGGTTATATAATTTCTTTTGGAAGACCTTTATAAAAAGATTATATCATGCCTCTGCATTCATGTTACCTTTTCTTGCCACCCCACCCCCATCTAACATTATGTATATTGAAGTCTATAGTTCATATCATAACAGTACTATATTAACATATTCTAGAGCTTTTAACTCTCATCTTCAGTTCCTGATATTATGATATTTTGAAAATGAGAAAATCAGACAGCACAGTATTGACTAAACCTTGACATGTACTTTACTAAACCTTGACATGTACTTTGATGTATTGTCATGACTATTGTTGCCATCGCAAAACCTTAATGTTTGATTACTGATACATTTTTGTTTTTATGTTGATGAAGATTAACTTATTTTTGTAAATTTATTATGCTACATGTATGCACGTGTTATTTTTGTGATTTGGTACCTTGGACTCTCTTATCTTTTTTCGGTAAATAATGCTATCTATCAGCACTGCTGATCATCACCTGTATGTTACTATGTAACAATAAGTCCATTATTATATTGTCTAATGAATAAAATGAAGGTGGGTACAAGACTACCATCACGGAGCTTCCTTTGGTTCTACTTTAGGAAGTTTTTTAGTTGTGTGGGTAAAGATTTAATACTATAACCTCATCACATGGACCCTATACCCTTAGGTTTTGGTGCTTGTTGAGTTAGGAGCTGCCTCAGGCATAAGGCTCTGTTCGGTCTGAGAGGTGTAAGGCTCAAAACGAGGGGACAGATACCAACGGGCACCACATCTTGTGGAGACCTTGGCTGGTGAAGTTATCCTAACATCTAGCTTAAGAAAGGTGCAGAAACCTAGGGAGCTACTGAAATGGTGGAGCAATTCTTTATTAAGGAAGATAGAAGAGGCAAAGAGATCCGCAACTTTCACAGTGATAGGAGCTCGCTTATTGTCCTCTTGACTTGATATATCAAGATTACAACCAATAGTGGATTGTCTTCTGCTTATGTATGTATGCACGAGAAGATTAGATGGATTTTCTAATAGATATGCGAGTAGTAACTTCCATCATTCAATAACAAAAGACTTTGTCTAATTCTTTTAAATACTGACTCAGTTTTTTTCTTCCAGTAATTAGCTCAAGACCATTGAACAAACTTGGGTGATGTTAAAAATGCATTTCAACTTCATTGGACAATATGGTTGTGATCTTACCATCAGTCCGGTGATCATTAATGCTAACGATGAATACCACTGTTCTTTTTGGTTCACCACTTGAGTTTAATTTAAAATATCGATACCAACCTATTGCATCCCTCGTTAGTCAAGCTCCTTTTCGAGTGCCACAAAGAATTTATGAACTACAGTTGACCTTTTTGTTCCTTGTTCAAATCACCGAACCAAAATTCCAAGGTCAAATTTGTAAAGTAGTTTGCATATCAAATCTCTAGGCCCAGGTGGTTGCTTGTGCAAATGAAAAGATGAAAACACAGGTGGAGCCATGGTAGGTTATTGGCTTTTCACATCTTATAATAATAATAATAATAATAATAATAATAATAATAATAATAATAGAAGGGGGCCTTGGTCGGTTAGTATTTGGATTAAAATGTCGGAGTGAGCTTTGGATTTCCTTTCTTCTTTAGTACTACGTATCAATTCTCATGTCCAGTCTTTTTTGTTGAATGCATTTATAGGTGATGTACATTTTCTCAGCATTCTTGGAAGAAAGAACATGGGTCTTGGTTGACTAATATTTGAAATTTAGGACACATTTAGCCTCCGTTTGTTTCCCATTTTTTCCCCATTAAAATGAAAAATATGATCGTTATTTATTACATCAAACTACTAAATTTGAATTCTAATCTTTTGTGTGGGGCTTGTAACGACTATATTTTTCATTTTCATTCTTACAAAAATGAGAAACAAACGGGACCTTATTTTTTTCTTGACTATGGATGTGTGTCTATTTTTATAAGTTCAATATATCAAATGTGTTTCTTCATTGTCCAGGTTTAATTAATCAAATGTAGTTTGATTAAGGTGGATATGCACATTTCTTGGATAGAAAAACTTGGGTCTATCAGTCATCAAATATGTTTATTCATCCCTCGTCTAATTTTATCGGTCTTCTGGGTTAAGATGGATATGCACATTTTTTGAAAAAATGAAAAAAGCTAGATACAACCTCAAAATTCGTTATAAAATGCCTGAGATATCTTTGAGAAAGTTGCCTTCTCATTGAATCGAGAAAAATTAGAAGAATTTGAGGGATTTGATTATATACGTAAATAGTAATTAGTTAATGTGCTTGTCAATTTGTATTAGACTTTCAGCTTCGAAATCAACTGCATCGTGGCTGGTGAAATTGAGTACCAAGTTGGTCTGTAGCCCTTGTTTGGCCTTCATTATTTGAGATTTTAATTTTTAGAGAAACAATTTTTTTGGAAAATGAGTGGTTGAAAATAAAGGAAAAGTGTTTGATTTACGTATAATATTATTTTACTAAACAATGCGTGATTGAAAAAAAAAAAAGAGAAAAATGTATTAAAATCTCAACGGGGGTTTAATATTATAAAAGTTCATGTTGGGTGGATATTTTATGAAAAGTGATTTTTTTTTTTTTTTTTTTTTTTTTTTTTTTTTTTGGGGAGATTGCCTGCTTAAATAGAGTTTTAAAAAGTTGGGCCAAACAGAGCCTAAAGAAATTGAGTCCAAAGCAATCGACAGAAGCATTTTATAGAAGATAGTCCCTGTAGCTAAACCACCTTGATAATCAAATGTTTAATCTTATATTAATGCATCTTAAACCTTAAATTTGTGCGATATTAATCAATAAATACAGAAGTGATAGCTGGTCCACTTCAATAGATTGTTCATGAATGATCCCAAAAAAGATAACTCGGATCAGAAAGTTAGAAATAATTTCTCACTTTAGAAAGATCACTTATCCAAATATCCAATCATATAAAGTTGATGTATAAATCTTAACCACTTCTTCTTCAAGCAGCTTCCTCAAACTTCTGCTACTTTACAACATGGTAAAAACTAAAACTGAACTCCAAGTGATTAGAATATCGTACAGCTTCTTTAATGATTTATCCCACAGTAATTACTGCTAATCAGAATTTACTGTGAACTTAGCCTGCGTAGAGATGTGTGATGAATAGGATGGGACTTCCCATTTTGAGCACTACGTCTCTGAAGTAAAACAAAGCACAAACATACAATCTTGAAATTAAAAAGTCTATGGGTCTCTGTTCCATCCAACCCTGCAAAATTTTATAATATAAAACCAACATACCAGAATGAAGATAGAAAAAAGAGGCAAATATGGTGTAAAGAACTACGTAGAATAGGCTAAGAAGTAAGAGGTCATTTCTTGGTTGTAGACACAGCTTGGTTTGTAGACAGTGAGAGGATGAAAGGTATATCGAAGCCAATATCAAGTCCAAGCAGGGCGGAGAAATTTGCGCCGCCATTGATAAGATTCTTGAGGAACAATGCGGGGAGTAGAAGCAGAGGAAGGTCCAATTCGAGTCCCATGTTTCGCATGCGAAGCAAAAAGGATGCAGCGCCAGTTATCGAACCATCTTCTCCAAAAGTCACCTGTTTTGGACAAGTTAAAGCTCGAACTTCCTCCTCCAAAACAACCGCATCACCACGCCCCAGTAGTGGTTTCTCAGCCACTGCAAATCGCCCATGCCGGTGGCTCAACAGAACTCTGTTTTGCCATAATATAATTTCATCGAAATTTCACAGACCTACTCGGCCTTTTCGAGAAATGGGTTTGTGTTTTGGCTCTGGGTTTTGCAAGAAAGTTGATAAAACAAAGGATTCTTCCAGGGTTGACTATTCGAACCAAGGAAGCCGAAGGAACCATGACCGTAAAATTGTTATGAATTATAAGAATGTTGAAGCTCAAGTTCAAGAAAAGGAAAGGGATTTTCTTGATTCTGAACCACCAAAAAATGCTTTACTATTGACTAGGTGCCATTCTGCCCCATATAGATCTTCATCATTAGCATGCCAGTTTTGGGGTTCTCCATTAGCCTCAACAGAAACAGAGTACGACACAAAAATTGAAGAAAAATCACTGCATGAATTACAAAAGCCCAGTTGTGAAAATGTGATGCTGGATTTAAGAAGAAATCAAGAATCTGAAAATCCAGTGAATAATGTTCAAGATTCAAAGGAAGATGCAAGAGGCCAAGTGGTAGTGCATCCTTTACTATTCACAAGGTGTAAATCAGTACCAGCAAGAACAGGGGGAAGGCTTAATACAGATGTTAATTTATGGAGGCAAAGAAGGTTAGGTGTAACTGGCTTGTTCATAACACAATTCAATAGAAATTGAGTCCTTCAATTTACTAATATTGTAATTAATTAGCAGAATATGTGATTTTGTTTCTGTCATCTTATAAAAAATACATTTAACACGTGCATTTATCATTGAATACCAATAAATTTTAGATTTAACATGCAACGGTAGAGTCATATTGACATTACAAAGAATATCACAGTTAATTATATTAGATTTTTTAACAATTATTAATTTATAATATGAATGGTATTACTGACCTATATAGAAGTTTTCAGAAAAGTATTATCATATCAATTTATACAATAGGGCTTTGCTACTTGGACAGATCTATCTTATTGGTCCAAACCAAAACAAGATTTTTATGTTATTATAATCAATAAAAATTAGATTGTACCAAGTCATCCAAAAACATGAAATATCTTATTGTCTCATGCAATTTTTGAACATAGATAAGTAACTGAGATATCATCGATGCAAGGTGTAGTCTATCAGGTCGAGAAACCTAAGCAACTAATTTCTACTAACACTTCATCGTCCGACTCGAGACTAATCTTTTTGGATATCTATGCAATCGAACATAGGATGTCTTCCTTGAGAAGCTCTAACTCTAGCTTCCTTCAATACAAGAAGCAAGGGTAGTTGCAACTCGTAAAGATGAGGGCGCTTCAAGGCTGACAGATCAGAGGTCGTGAGTTCGATTCCTGGAAGGCTCTTGAAAGACAGATATTCTCCTAGAAGGCAGGAGCTCTACTGGAAGGCAAGATGCAAAGATGAGAAACGACTTGCTTGGCACTTTGGCAGATCAGTTGGAGGGGCTCTTGAGCACTGGTCAGTTTGGGGCACAATCTGCGGTTTAACATGTCTGCAGCTTGAGGGGCCAAGGTGTAGACTTCAGGATTTAGTCACTATAAGGTGGATACCTAAATATCAAAAAGAAAAAAAGAAAAAAAAAAGAAAAGAAAAAGAAGCAAGGGTAGTTGAGTAGCAAATGCATTTTCTACTCCAGATAACATATGACCTGCAAAAGAGTAGCTAAAGAAGATGATTTGTGTAGGGAATTTACTTTATCATGCACAGTGACAAATAAAATAAATTTTAATTTTCACCAATGATCTGTTTTGTGTTTAGATAAAAATTGTGATAGGAATTAACCTTGTTGAATTATACAAATTCATTTGCTTTTCTTGCACTCGAATAATCACGATTTGCAATTCACAGCTGTCCAATTATTCAACCTCTAATGAAAATCCACTTACAAGATTGAGAAAACCAGAGTTTTTACTTTTCTTGTGCTAGCAAGAATAATTAATTAAATTTGTCTATGAATTTATTAATACAATTAATTAATTCAGGCATATTAATAAGCAATTCAATTAATTTATTGTCCAATAGTTGTCAATTAATTAATTGTCAAATCATATTATTCTAATTCTCCTTTTGTGTGTGACTCATCATGTTTCTAATCACGATGTCTAACTATGTGAATTATTATTTTGATCTAATCACAATCAATAGTTAAAATATATAATTAAAATATCGTATTTTAATTTATCACCAATTCACATTCGTCCTTCCAAATTGACATCTAATAATGTTTCAGGACCATAAATGTTATTCATGTGGAATCTCCCCAACAGGCCTCCAATGTTTTACTCTAGAACAAAATATCCAAGTGTTCATTTAAATGTCGTTACACTTTAATTTATGAGATCAGTTACTTACTTCACAAATAAAAAATGCCACACGTGGTCTATCTATAATAACGATATTGTGTCTTATTATTACTTACGACTATGGATGATTTAAGATTCAGCCATATATAACTTTTACCTTCCAATCACAACTCACTATGATTAAAAAGTTACCAAAACTTGAATCTTCGAATTTTATTATTTAATTGAATTGAGTATTATTTAAATAATAGACCTGACATAAAATTACATCAATTATATATTAAAAGTGTTTATGTTCAAAATTGATTGGACTTAGGGCTAATATTTACAATTTGAACTTCCATTTTAGCCTTCGTTTCTACCAAAGAGAGCAATGCAAACAATTCAAAACATAGCGAATAATATCTTTAATGAAATATTGCAATGTCAAAACGCGTAAGCACTCTCTGTCAATCATATCAATTTCATACGGGATGGCGTATGTGCATGTATATTAGAACAATTAAGAAGAAATAAACCTAGCTTTTCTATTTGAGATCGATTTTAGAGTCCTACTCAAAAATCAGTAGTTTTAGCCTTTAGGTGTTTGATCAATATGTAGTTTTTTAAATGTACTAGTCAAAACTGAACGTGCATCATTCTAAAATACTTTATAAATGATTTAAAAGTAATATTTGGTACAATTTGTTAGAGGATTTGATGAGTTTCAAACGAATTAAAGAAAATAAAATTTAATACAGAAATTTAATAGAAGAAAATTATATTCAAATTTTTTGAAATGATGAAATACTATAAATGAACAATCTTTTTATATTACATTTGATAAATAAAAATTAATTGTTAATACATAAATTTAAATACCCATTAGAATTTATAGATACATGAATATGAATAAATTTATAATAATTTTAGATTTATTAAGTGAAAATTCATTGAATCTAGGTTAATGTGAATGCTAATTAATTGATAATTAATAATACAAATTTTATAAATGATAATAATTATGTAATATTTATTACATTCGAAAAACAAAAAGTAATGTATTATTGAAATAACTGAATAATAGGGTATGAAAATTGTCCAAAAAATGATTCCTTTGGTGTGATATTTTAATATACTAGTCAAAGTTGAACGTGCATTGCACGTTATTCTAAAATACTTTATAATTGATGTAAAAGTAATATTTGGTATCAATTTGTTGAAGATTTGATGAGTCTCGAACAAATAAAATAAAATAAAATTTAGCATAGAAATTTAAGAGAGAAAAATTGTATTCAAATTGTACTCTCAAAACTCAATTTCTATTATTCAATTTTTTTGTAATGATGAAATACTATAAATGAGCAATTTTTTTATATTACATTTGATACATAAAAATTAATTCTTAATACAAAAATTTAAACACCTATTAAAATTTTTAAATACATGAATATGAATAAATTCATCTATAATAACTCTAGATTCATATAATTCAATATTTATCAAGTGAAAATTCATTGAATTTAGATTAATGTGAATGTTAATTAATTGATAATTAATAACACAAATTTCATAAACGACGATAATTATGTAGTATTTATTACATATCAAAAAACGAAAGCAAGGGGTTAAAATTGTCCAAAATATAATTCTCCCTTGATGTATCAATTTAGATTAATGTGAATGTTAATTAATTGAAAATTAATAACACAAATTTCATAAACAACAATAATTATGTAGTATTTATTACATATCGAAAAACGAAAAGTAAGGTATTATTGAAATAATTGAATTGTAGAGGGCTAAAATTGTCCAAAAAATGATTCTTCCTTGATGTGATACTTTAATATAATAATAATAGGCGTTGACCTCGAGAATTGGTCCTTCCACGTGGCCAACCAAGAGCTACTCCACGTATTCCTCCCTGCACACAATCAACAAATGGTCAGATGCACACGGTCGGGACCAGCGAGGGTGGTGGCGGCCGTATACACTCCGACGATCAAATCAGGTTTAAGTGGTCGGAACAGTACCCAGGGGTTGTGCAAATCAACGATAAGGGGGAGGAGAAAATATTTAAGCTTGCTATAGAGTGCTATGTAGTAAGAGTTTCATTACCCTTGCCTCTTGCCAAACCTTGGATATTTATAGGTGGTATGAGCTGTTGGATGTGGAACGCGTGTATACATCTAACGGTATGAGGCGTCCACTTATAGGCGTCAATCAGCTGCGTCTGTAAGGTGGGCGGATAGCTTATTTCTTCTGAGTTGAATTGACATAAAGTTGATAAGTCACATCAACTAGCCTCATGGAGACGTCAAATTAATTTATATCTTAAATGCAGGAAGGATCTTGGAACAAATCTCTTTCTGAAATTGGCAGCGAATCTTCTAACCGAGATCTACTTGGCCTCGTCCTCGGAGGGCCAGGTGCTTCGGTCAGGTCAGTATTAGGGATCGCTTGTACGTAGTAGCGCGCTACTAGGTTGCAGGCATTGCTGATATCACTTCGGAAACACTTCGGACGGGTCTTTATGAGGTCGGAATATATAGTGGTGCACCTTTCGAGGCGTATCAGATCGGAGAGTAACGGTGGTCCCCCAAGTCCAGATATGAATATTTATATCATAGGTGGACTTGCTTTCCTGACCGGACCGCGACTCGCGGGAGTTTGGGGGTTGATCTTTTGCAGTTATCGAGGTTATGATCCTTGGCAGAAGTGCAAAAGTTTCCTACGCAGCATCCGAGGCGGTAACCCACATGGGACTTCACGTCAAGTGCGTCCAAGTTTTGTAAAGTTGAGCAAGGAGCTCATCTGCCATCGGTGCGCTGACCCACAGGGCCGACGCGTTGGGAGATGGCTAAAACTTTGTAAAGTATGGGAGGGAACGCAGCGTCGGAGGCGATGACCCACAGTGGGCTTCGCGTCAGGTGCGTCCAAACTTTGTAAAGTTGAGTAAGGAGCTCATCTGCCACCGGTACGCTGACCCACAGGATCGACGCGTTGGAAGATAACTAAAACTTTGTAAAGCATGGGAGGGAACGCAGCATCCGAGGCGATAATCCACAGGGGGCTTCGCATCAGGTGCGTCCAAGTTTTGTAAAGTTGAGTGAGGAGCTCGATCCGAGGCGATTCAAACGTCAAATGATTAGACAACTGTTGTGTGTTTTCAAGGTGACAGTTGGGTGCCATATCCATTCTCCTAAAAGGCTGCTGCGGCTACTTATTATTATTGACAGCTGGTTGTAACTGAGGTGACGCGTTTTAAGCAAGCGTGAATGTCACAGCGACATCTTGGGCGTAGATCAAATCTGGCGTTTCATTTCAACGGTCTAGATTGAAGATGCGATGAAAGGCTTAGATTGATCGCATTTGAATTCGACGATGAAGATCAGATTTGTCTTTCTATAAAAGGAGAACTTTGAGTTTTTCTCAGGCTTTCTACCTTTGCGAAACAAACAATTTACATTGCTCTCAAGTCATTGGCGATTTCCAGCGTTTTCTAAGCAATTTCGGCGAGGAAGTTGAACTTCCAACGACCTTACACCATTTCCGGCTATGAAAACCTTCAAACTCGTAAGTCTTAGTACCTTTTAGGGCTTTTAAATTTTGAAAGAATGCCCTCGGAGGGAGTTCTGGTTCGAGGAGGGGGTTAGAACTAGTCAGGATAGACGAGCCCATTGTGGCGACCTCCTCAGAAATAGCCGAGGCAATAATAGGGGGAAAAATATATGGAAGCGACCGGATAGCCCAGCAGATACTTCTGCGCATTGGGGGGGCATCAGACTAACCATCCAAATTAAGAGAGGCCGACCTGGGGAGACTTAGGACAGAATATAGGATCCCTGATAGCATAGATTTGATCCTCCCCGGGCCGTAAGAGAGAGCCTGCTACCCTAGGCCGGGCTGTGTGGCCATTAGCGAGGTGATCCTTAGAGCCGGACTTAGGCTGCCAGTTCACCTATTCTTTAGGATGGTGCTTAGATCCTATGGGCTAGCCCCGACGCAGCTCAATCCAAACTCCTGGAGCCAAATGGTGGGTTCCTGGATGTTGTGAAAAGAGGCGTCATTAGGGGTGGAGATGCCCCTCTCCGTCTTTCAGACCCTTTATATACCTAAGGTTATTGCCGGGGGGATAAGACCCGGGGATGGTATTACCTTACTTCATGGGGTTCCCACACTCCATTCGTGCTCGATCTGTCGACCTCCATCAAAGAATGGAAGAGCTCGTGGTGCTGGGCTGCAGGGCGATGGGACATGATGGAGGGGGACCCCCTAGCGCCTCTTACGGTCCCGCCGAAATACTCAACACTTAGTGAGTATAGTAGTTGTTTTTTCTTATATTTCTCTTCGGTTCGAATTGTGCCTAACATTTACATTTCCTTTGTAGGTGCTCTTCCTCGGTGCGAGCTGTCATCCGAGGACTTTGAAACCATCTGCATCATCTATCAGCTGCCTCATAAGAAGAGGTCTTACCATAGGCTGATCCAAAAGAACATCCACTTCATTACTTACGATCTGATGGCATCCTAAGGTAACTGGACCGAAGTCTTTACTTTTTATTCTGAACTCTCAACACTTGTATTAATTCCTCATTCACTCTTTGCAGACAACTTTAATAAGAAGATGCCGGTGTGCCCCGACTTTAAGACCATCTAGAAGATGATGGCAGAGGCACGGGCATTGAAGGCCTCTTCCTCCTCGTACAAAAAGCAAATGGAGGATTTGGTGGAAGCCAGTAAGAGGCTTCAGCCTCCGACGGAGGAGGAGGTACCGAAGGACCCGTAGGCTGACCTTCGGAGGAAGGGTAAGAGGAGTGCTGCCCTTCCAAAACGCTCAACTGTGGCGAGGCCACCCCCTGCTCTGAGGCAGACCACAATTCCTATCGGGGTGGCCATTCCGAAGAAGAGGCCCGCCCCAACTGAGCCTGCCACTGCCTCGGCCACAACACCCCTCGCTGTCGTGCCAATTGATCAAGTGTCGGGACAGCAGAAGAGGAAGAGGCCCCGTCCCTCTAAGGAGGTCGACTTTCTGGGCACAAACCCGGAGGAGCCTGTAAGGAAAGTTTTGGAGGCTCTTCCTCCAGAAACAGCTACGGTGGCGGTGGCGGTGGCGGTGGTCCACAGTAAATATTGGACTGAGGAGTGGAGGGACCACACCGCCTCCTGCACAGCTGAGGATTTGGTGGCTGCGAATAGCGCCTGCGTGGCTCAGGCCCTGAGTACAAGCATCCAGTTTGAGGGCTTGGTAAAGGATCTGAAATCCAAGAGGGAGGACCTCGCCAAGCGCCTCGAGGAGGTGATGCACTACGGGAATGCCGTGCGAGCGGCCCAGGCCAAGGTCACGCTGGCGGAGGAGAGGAAGAAGGAAGCTGAGGCCCAGCTAACTACTGCCAAAGCAGAAGTGGAGCAGCTGAAGAAGGAGTTGTACAAGGTGGAGTGCCAAGTGGCTGCCGTGACTCGGCGGCTTGATCAAGCCAATGAGCACCACAAGCTAGACACCGAGGCTCTGGAAGCCTCCAACAAAGAGAAGGCGGAGCTGAGGCAGAAGGCAGAGGCTCAGTCGAAGGAGATTGCCTCTTTGAAGGAGGAGTTGAAGTCTGCAGGGGAGGTGGTAGTCTAGAACTTCATCGACCACTTTGAAGACCATCTCATGTATGACGACTTCGCCAATTTTTGGGCCTTATGGAGTGCCCAAAGCTTATTGGGTCGACTGAAGGAGGTGCACTCCACTTTGGACATCTCCTCATTGGAGGCAGAGTTCAGGGGACCAACTGGAGGTCGGCCCGATAGGCTTGCTGAGGAAGCTCCGGAGGCCCCGGAGGCGGCCGATGTAGAAGTCTCTCCAGCAGAGTAGGGCTACCTTTTGTAATGGCTTCGGCCCCCTTGTACTTAAATTTATTCAATGAAATGAAATTTTTGCTAAGTATTTGTGCTTTTGCTTTTTTATCTTTTCTATCTGTTCATACTTGTATGAATGACAAGCGTCGGAGTAATTGCCTCGTAACAGTAGCCAGTTAATAACTGCGGACCGGACCACTCAAGTTAATATAAGTTGAATCACTTAAGCGAGTATGAAGTGACTCTTAATGCTAACCTGTTAATAATTTGAGATCAGACACTTAAGTTAATATGAAACGGACCATTTAAGCAAACATGAAGAGCCCTTAACGTTAATCAGCTAATAATTGAAGATCGGATCGCTTAAATGAACCTATTGAAGGACTGAGGAAACTATTTACCAAGGTAATTCCAGCACTTAGGGAAGTTAAAACTGAGATCAGATCAGAACAATCGATTCATTATATCATATTGAGATCAGATCGGAACAAAGTCTCATCATTGATAGTACTTCCTCAAGTGTTCGATGTTCCACTGATGAGGCAGCGCCTTTCCTGCCATATCTTCGATTTCGAAGGTACCAGGTCGGGATTCCCTACGGATGCGGTAAGGGCTTTCCCAGTTCGGGCCAAACACTCCTGACCCGGTTGGTTTTGAAGATTGGAAGACTCTTCTGAGGACCAGGTCGCCCAGGCGAAGAGTTCTGTTTCTGACCTTGGAGTTGTAATAGCGGGTCATCTTTCGATGATACTTTGCCAAGTTCACTTGGGAGGTTTCTCTCCTTTTCTCAAGGAGGTGTAGTTCGCTTATTCGAGCCTCGTCGTTGCTGATCTCATTGAAATGTATCCGTCGATTTGATGGGACCCCGGCTTCGACCGGACTCATGGCCTCGGCTCTGTAGGTCATAGAAAATGGTGTTTCACCGGTTGCAGTCCAACAAAAAGTCCTAATAGCCCAAAAGACGTGGGGGAGTTCGTCAACCCAGGCCCCTTTTGAGGTATCAAGTTTCCTTTTCAGGGTGTGTTTGATAGTCTTGTTCACTGCTTCAACTTGCCCATTCGCTTGGGGGTGATGAGGTGTCAAGAAGTTCTTCTTTATGCCCAGTTCGTCGCATAAGTCTCGCATCTTCCTGTTATCGAACTGCCTTCCATTATTAGACACCAAGGAGTGGGGAATACCGAATCTACAAATGATATTTTTCCAGACGAATTTGGTAGTATTAGTCTCGGTAATCCTGGCAAGGGGTTCAGCCTCGACCCACTTAGTGAAGTAGTCAATGGCGACAATGGCAAAAGTTGCACTTCCTCTCCCTTTTGGGAGTGGACCAATGAAGTCAATGTCTCACTTGGCGAACGGCTAAGGGCTGGTTACTGTTGACCCCAAAAAGTGCGCCAACAGATGCCGGTCCCACCTGCGCTTGCGTGGGCGAAATTCCAACACGCTAAGACACGTGGACGGTCTGAACGAGCGGTTCAAAGGGGGCGTGGGAGTAGCCCAACGACGGGGGACGGTGACGTTCGGAATCCGGCGGGTTATTCATAATCCGGTTGTACAATAATTACCAACCGGCGCTCGTAAATGTATGTGTAAAAGTGTATCAATTCGATTTATATATTGCAAGTAACTGAGAGAGTTGAGTAAATGTAGTCTTTTTGTATTGATTCTTGCATTAGCCCTTTGACATTATACAATGGGGGTATTTATAGTGATGCATATGGAATGGGGGCCCTTGGATGAAGTGGCACGTGGCCTCATCTTCTCAGTTTAAATGTCTGTCCTTAGGCATGGGATTTGACTTGCTAGCTTACGGCGCATTTATTGCTTGTGCAGAACCTCCATGCTAGTGACAAGACTTGACATTTATGCTCATGACAAACATTCCATCAATCATTCAAATAAGATCTGTGCAGGCGATCCCTTGGGAGAAGTGACCATGGAGGATGTTTCCTTGTGGTTGAGGCTCGCGCATCAACTTCGGGGCTTCGTCTATTCGAGGACCTCAGCTACAACAAAGAGCTTCCATGCCTCGGGCCATGGGCCTCGGTTAGAAGCAGTTCGGGTGTAACCCACCTCGACAATGTGGGCCACCTCGACAGGAATCAAACGTGGATCAGGATGAGTGGCCCACTAGCCCAGGCGGATCGGACAGGTGTGACAACACGCAACAATAGTCCCCCAAGTCCAAGTATGATCATTAATGTAATGCGTGGACTTTAATGGAGTAAAAGTTGAAAGAATTTTTGAATTTTTTGAACCCCCAAATAATAGTCCCCCAAGTCCAAGTATAGATATTTATATCATGGTTGGACTTAGAGAAGTTTTGCTGTAGGTGGGTGTGAAGATGCCGAGGTGGTTGGGAAACCGAACCTGCGAGGCTTGAATGCTGAATGCGTCTGAAGAAGCCGAGGTGGTTGGGAAACCGAACCTGCGAGGCTTGAATGCTGAATGCGTCTGAAGATATGAGGAAGCCGAGGTGGTTGGGAAACCGAACCTGCAAGGCTTGAATGCTGAATGCGTCTGAAGAAGCCAAGGTGGTTGGGAAACCGAACCTGCGAGGCTTGAATGCTGAATGGCATATGAGGAAGCCGAGGTGGTTGGGAAACCGAACCTGCGAGGCTTGAATTCTGAATGCGTCTGAAGAAGCCGAGGTAGTTTGGAAAATCGAACTTGCGAGGCTTGAATGCTGAATGCGTCTGAAGAAGCCGAGGTGGTTGGGAAACCGAACCTGCGAGGCTTGAATGCTGAATGGCATATGAGGAAGCCGAGGTCCAATGGTGATTATTGTGCTTTGGTCTCTGTGCCAATGATTTGATGTTTTGTGCTTATTTTCGAGGAAAGGTAGCTGAACCGTTACGACTTCCAAGGTGCTGGCGCCGTCGAATTAAAAATGCAATTATGAGAGCAGCTGGTGTTTCTAGAAGCAGACGCGCTGGAGAGGTGTGTGTGAGGTACGCATAGATAGGAGGCGTAGGATTTCAAAACTGTTTGAATTCAACGCCTCGGATTGGATCTGAAACGGAGGGCTTGGATTGACTGAGATTTGATCTGACGGGTGGTGTTCGTCTCGGACCTTTATAAAAGGCGAGAAAATCCCACTTTCCAGAAATTTTGAACACTTTGCATTCTCAAATTCTCTCAAATTTCCCATTTTCCGGCGTCGAGGTTGTTTGCGATTAGATTCCGACCGGTCTCCGTTTGTGTTGAACTCTTTTAGGTATTGTTTGCATAAAAAACCGTTGTTATTCTTTGTCCTTAAACAATGGAGTCCACTTCGGGTAGGGAACTTGTCACAGTAGCGTCTTTAGACCATGGGGTAGGTCATGGGGGGACGTCCGAGGTGGATAGGTATGCCATGGCTGAGGAGGACGTGGATTATACCCAGGAGTGGGGGGCTTCTAGAGTGCCCTCAAACATGACGGGGAAGAGGTTGGGGGTGCTTAGGGAGAGGTACAGTGTGCCTCATAACATAGAGATGTTAGTCCCCGAACCGAACGAGCGGGCCTGCTATCCGAGGCCCGGCTGCGTGGCCGTGAGTGAATACCTGTTCAAAGCAGGTATGCGTCTTCCTTTGCACCCCTTCTTTAGGGCTGTGCTTAGGAAATTTATGCTGTCGTCGACCCAGGTTCTGCCGAATGGGTGGAGCCAGCTGGTCGGCTCGTACTTCCTGTGGAAGGAAGTTTCACTTGGGGAGGACATACCCCTTCATGTCTTCATGACCCTATTCCAGCCCCGGGTAATTGGGAAGGAGTCAAGGGGGTGGTACTACCTCACGCCTTGGGGGGCTCACGCACGCTTTGTAGTGGGACTTCCTTCCTCTATCAAGGGGTGGAAGGAGTCCTGGTTCTGGGTGCGAGGTAAATGGCAGGCAGTGGAGGGTGACAAAGCCCTGTCATGCATAGTGCCGACCCAGTACTACGAAGCTCGTGAGTCTCCCGACCTCTGCTCGTGTTTTGAAATCAGAGTATTTACTTGTCTAACTGTTGAAGGTTCGTCTTTGCAGATAGTAGTACGAGGTTCGAGCTCAGCAGGGAGGAATTTGAGGTGATAGAGGATATTTACAAGAGGCCTCTGAAGCTTCGGTACTTCGATCACCTAATTGACAGAAGCAGATACTTCTTTGACTTCGGGCTGATGGCATCCAGAGGTATGGGGCTCCAACACTTGATGTTTAACTTGAATGTTTCTTGTGCTGATGCTGATCTATGGTGCAGATAAATTCAAGAAGAGGGAGTACCCAGCTCCAGACATGGCCTCCATCCTGAAGGCCACTTCTACTGCAAAGGCGAGGCCCCTGAAGCCCGAGTCTAGTGGAGCAAAGGAAGTTCGAGGCAGGGTTGAGCGCCTGTCAAAGGACTGCACTCCTAGGGCCATGGAGGAGGCATCTACTCAGAGGCCAGAGAAGCCCAAGGAGAAAGTCCCTGAGGAGACTAAGAAGAGGAAACTGGTGCACATCTCCAGCTCAGCTGGCAAGTTCGGGACTTCAGTGTCCCATAGGGCAGAACAGACCGGTGAGCCAAAGCTCCTTGCTGCAGCCTCTAAAGCCATCAAAATAGAGATGGTAAGAGAGGTGGAGGCTGAAGAGGCCAGAGAAGAGGCTGCAAGGAGAGCTGCGGAAGCCGCCGAAGAGGAGGCGACGAAGGAGAGGCCGGTTCGGGAGAAGGGGAAGTCTCCTAACTTCCTAGCTGGGAAGGAGGATGAGCTGGACCCAGCCTTGGTGGAGGCCCTCCCTGAGGAAATCAAAGGTACCACCGAGAGCTTTTACAAGTTCTGGACGGAGAGGTGGCAGCTTCATGCCTCGTCTTGTGATGCCGCCGACCTTACAAGGGCACTGGTGAGCCAAAGCGCCCGGACCTTTGGCCTCGCGCTTGAATGTAGGGAGGCATTAAGTGAATTTCAGACAAGGACTCACGCCTCAGAGGGGAAGGCTGCCTCCATTGCAGAGGAAGTCAAAGCTGCTAAGGCCGAGGCTGAAGAAGCCAAAGCTCAGAGGGTTGAAGAAGCGACGAAGCTCGAGTCTGCCTTGACTCAAATTGAGGCCCTAAAGAGGGAAGTATTTGAGTCACAGTGCGAGGTGGCCTTCCTGAAAAAGAAGGTGGAGGTCTCCAATGAGTACCAAAAGGTGACTGCTGAGGCTCTGGAGCAGGCAAATCTCGCCTTGGCCGGCGCTCGTGATGCCAATCAGTTTCTCGAAGGCCAGGCGAAGTGGTATATGAACGACGCCTCGGTTGCTAGAGAAGAGGCCCGGACGGCAGCGGAAGAGGCGGTGAAGGCATACATCGCCAATTTCCACACTATAGAGGAGTATAAAAGCTTCAGCGCGTACTGGAGGAACTTCGCCTATGCCGAAGTGCTGGAGAGGGCAGAGGAGCTTTATCCCAACTTGGACCTGGCACAACTTAGGTCCGAGTTTCTGGATGAGGTTCCTCAGACCCCAGCTGAGGAGGTGCAGGGTGACGAGGCAGCTGATGCCGAAGCCCCAAATGCTGAGGCAGGGGAAACAACCACTGATGCCCAGGTTGCCGAACCCCCAAGTGCTGAGGCGCCTCCTTCATCCAGCCAGGCTTAGATTAGGTTTTCCTTTTCAGTACTTTGTGTAATGGCCAGAGGCCCTCCTTTGTAATCCCTTTTGAATATTAATATAATGTTTTTCTTCCTTCATTGCTGTCCTTTATCCAAGTTTTTATGCCTCATTTGAACAAACGAGCTGGAAGTTGGTAAGAGCACGCACTAAATAACTTTAACTTGGTACTTTGACTTTAATCAGTCAACTGTATGGGCCTTGGACTTAAGAGAATGAACATAACTTAAGGAGATGAACCGTGCGGGCCTCGGACTTAAGAAAATGAACATAACTTAAGGAGATGAACTGTTGGAGCCTCGAACTTAAGAAAATGAACATAACTTAAGGAGATGAACTGTTGGAGCCTCGGGTTTAAGGTTGTGGCCTCTCCCCTTGGCGTTCAGCAAGGCCAAAAGGGAGGCATGTGCTAGAGCCTCGGAGTCCAAGTGAGGTGGCCCAGTCGTGGGTCTCGAGCCTCTTCTCCGAGGTTACGACGCATCCCAGACATGGTGGATGGTGCAGCCATGTTGAGGCTTCTCCCCTTGGCGTTCGGCAAGGCCAAAAGGGAGGCATGTGCTAGAGCCTCGCAGTTCAAGCGAGGTGGCCCAGTGGTGGGTTCCGAGCCTCTCCTCCGAGGTTACGACGCATCCCAGACATGGTGGATGGTGCAGCCATGTTGAGGCTTCTCCCCTTCGCGTTCAGCAAGGCTAAAAGGGAGGCATGTGCTAGAGCCTCGGAGTTCAAGCGGGTGGCCCAGTGGTGGGTCCCGAGCCTCTCCTCTGAGGTTACGACGCATCCCAGACATGGTGGATGGTGCAGCCATGTTGAGGCTTCTCCCCTTGGCGTTCAGCAAGGCCAAAAGGGAGGCATGTGCTAGAGCCTCGGAGTTCAAGCGAGGTGGCCCAGTGGTAGGTCCCGAGCCTCTCCTCCGAGGTTACGACGACATTCCTGCCTACTTTCAGCACCTTGGACAGATCTCGAGGGTCGGCCGAGAAGCTCTCAAGTTCCTCTACAGGGGATGCTTGAGGCTCATGTTCCATTATGCGGGGGTCGATCTCATCAACGATCGGCGCCTCCTGCATAAGGGGTGTGTCAATCATATCAACATCTTCCTGGTCAGTGGGAGCATCACCTAGGACATCCGCCATGACCACATCAGCCATGATCACGTGGACGTCTCGGGGCTCTACCTTCTTAATGGAGCTCAGATAACACTCTCGCGAACCTCTTTGGTCGCCTTTCACCATTGCCACCCCATTTTCTGTTGGGAATTTCATGCATAGGTGGTGGATGGAGGTGACCGCTCCCAATTCTTTTAGGGCCGGTCTACCCAAGACTCCGTGGTAAGCCGACCAACTGTCGACTACGAGAAATTCCATAAAGTTCATTGTAGTTTGAGGAGATTCTCCCATCTCCACTGCCAGTGTTATCTTTCCTCTCAGAGTAATGCTATCTCCGGTAAATTCGTACAATGGAGTGGTGGTGGGTGTCAATTGATGGTCCAATATCATCTTGTCAAAGGTGGACCCGAATAAGATGTTGACGGAGCTATCGTTGTCGACTAGCATTCGTTTGAGCCCATTTCGGGCTATGACCGCCCTCACTACCAGCGCATCGCAGTGGGGGTAATGAACTCCTTCGGCGTCTTCCTGGGTGAAGACAATGGGTGGTGCTTGGTTTCTTCGGGAGCTATTATCCACAATGTAACTTGTCAGAGGGGGGTGCTTAGCCTCTCTAGCATAGTTTCTTTTGGCGTTCCGTGTTTCACCGCCAACATAAGGGCCTCCAAATATGGTATCTATCTCGTGGATAGGGGCCTCATCTTGAGCTTGCCTGTTTCTTTGGTGTCTACGCCCTTCCCTGGGCCTCTCCGTGTCTTGCTCTCTTCGCCTCGGGGAGACATCCCTTTGACGAGGAGCGGCCGCCTCACGTCCATGTCGGTTGTCTTGCCTGGACGAGGGCCTGTTCGCCTGGGACGAGTTGTCTTTCCCTGGCGGGTTCCTGCCGGGAGCAGTGTGCATAGTCTCTGCAATCCGCGGTGTCGTGCCCGTAGGACCTATGGTGCAAACAGTATCCAGGGAGGTTCGGATTGGACCTATTTCTAGGTGCAAAATCTCGACCTCGGCCTCTCTCTCTACGGGGTCCCTGTTGGGCCTGTATCTGATGTGGGTCAGCGGTTGGGTTGACATCCTCATACTCTAAGGTTGGTACCGCGTTCAGAGTTGTGGTGCCCAGGGCTTGGCCGGAGTTCTCATTTCCAGGTCGGTTCATCTGGTAGTCCATGAGGTGAGAGGTCGGCCCCCTACCTCGCTGTCTCTGTGGAGGTGGAAGGCCCCTGCTTGCCCTGTTTCTATGCTCAATCAATTCTTCATTGATTATCTCCCTTCTTATCATCTCTAGTAGGGCGTCATAGGTGGTTGGGTCTTGATTCTGCACATCCCTCTAGAATAGGGTGTTCATGTTCAATCCTCCTCTCAATGCAGATAGTGCTTCCCTGTCGGTGGCTTGTACACAGTAGGTCATCTCGTCGGTGAAGCGAGATAGGAAGCTTTTCAAGGACTAACCATGCGCCTGTCTCATATCTTGAAGACGCTGAATGGGGGCCTCTCCTTCCTTGCTCACTGCAAACCTCTTCAAGAAGGTAGTTTTGAACTCGGGCCAGCTTCGGATGCTCCCAGATGGCAACCTACTATACCAGATTTCAGCCGCTCCACTGAGAGTTAAGTGGAATGCTCTGCACTTCACAGCTGGGGTGGAGCCCCTCAGGCTCATGTGAGTTTTGTAAGCGTTGAGGTGCTTTTCTGGGTCACCTCTCCCATCATACTTTGGTATTTTCGGCATGACATAGTGGCTCGGGACCTGGGTATCTCTTAGTTCTCTTGAGAATGGCAGGTTCTCATCATCATCGTCCAAGTCACAGGACCTCTGCTACTCATCAGAATCGTAATCTTCGGCCTTGTACCTAGGTTGTTGGTGAGAGGGTCCTAGCCGGTTCCTAGCCTCTTCCTCCCTCCTTTGCGACCTACTTCTAGGCGGGACAGCACGGGGGGCATTTTCATGCCTTTTCTCCGGCTGTTGGGGCATCGGAGGAGGAGGCTATGGCCTCGTCCGAGGCTGCTGAGCCTGCTGTTGACTGGGCCTTGGTTTGGCATGGCTGATTCTGTCAAAAACACTTCCTGCTCTCCTGTCTTGGGTCTTGCTCATACGGAGGTGGAAAGTTATAATGGCTCATTTGGACCTCGGAGGGTCGGCCAGATGCATAGTTGGAGGAAATGTCAACTCCCACTTCCCTCTCGAATGGACTTTCACCTCGGCCATAGTCTGGCGAGGCAGCCCTATGACTTTGGACCTCGTCCTCTTGTTGATAGTGCCCATGGGGGGCATATGGAGGGATAGGAAAACCTCCTTGGCCTTGCATCTGGGCCATGAGCTCCCTCATGGCCAAGTTTTGGTTGAATATATCCCTCATGTTGGCTGCCATAGTAGCCATTTCTCTTGATAGTCGTGCCGTCGCACGCATCCCACCTCTCCTTTGGTGGTGGTGGAGCCTCTGCCGAGCTGCTGGGGCAGCAGGCTGGGGAGGCACATTCGTATTTTCTCTTACCCTCCTTGGGGGAGTATCTTCGTTAGAACTCATTTTTTCCTTTATCAAACTTAGATTTCTCCAAGTGGTAGGGGTTCCTCCTGTTCTCTTTCGAGAACAAATCCTTTTTCTAGGGGGGTTGCCCAAATGTTTTTTTTTTTTAGCAAGCTTTTACCACAAGGTTGCTCGTGGTTATGGTAAGTATTCCCACAAACGGCGCCAATCTGTTGATCCCAAAAAGTGCGCCAACAGATGCCGGTCCCACCTGCGCTTGCGTGGGCGAAAGTCCAACAAGCTAAGACACGTGGACGGTCTGAACGAGCGGTTCAAAGGGGGCGTGGGAGTAGCCCAACGACGCGGGACGGTGACGTTCGGAATCCGGCGGGTTATTCGTAATCCGGTTGTACAATAATTACCAACCGGCGCTCGTAAATGTATGTGTAAAAGTGTATGAATTTGATTTATATATTGCAAGTAACTGAGAGAGTTGAGTAAATGTAGTCTTTTTGTATTGATTCTTGCATTAGCCCTTTGACATTATACAATGGGGGTATTTATAGTGATGCATATGGAATGGGGGCCCTTGGATGAAGTGGCACGTGGCCTCATCTTCTCAGTTTAAATGTCTGTCCTTAGGCATGGGATTTGACTTGCTAGCTTACGGCGCATTTATTGCTTGTGCAGAACCTCCATGCTAGTGACAAGACTTGACCTTTATGCTCATGACAAACATTCCATCAATCATTCGAATAAGATCTGTGCAGGCGATCCCTTGGGAGAAGTGACCATGGAGGATGTTTCCTTGTGGTTGAGGCTCGCGCATCAACTTTGGGGCTTCGTCCATTCGAGAACCTCAGCTACAACAAAGAGCTTCCACGCCTCGGGCCACGGGCCTCGGTTAGAAGCAGTTCGGGTGTAACCCACCTCGGCAATGTGGGCCACCTCGGCAGGAATGCCACGTGGATCAGGATGAGTGGCCCACTGGCCTAGGCGGATAGGACAGGTGTGACAACACGCAACAGTTACTACGGAGAGGCTCTGAGCTGGCTGTCTTTGTATGTTCGAGAGGCGCTGGCACTTGTCACATTTCTGGGCAAACTGGCAAGCATCCCTTTTAAGGGTCGGCCAGAAGTAGCATTGACGGAGAACCTTATGTGCCAGAGCCGTTCCTCCGGAGTGATTTCAGCAGATTCCTTCATGGATTTCCCTGAGTATGTATGTGGCCTCTTCGCCTCCTACGCATCGAAGAAGCGGCGAGGCGAAACCTCTCTTGTAAAGGGTATCTTCTTGTAGGACGAAGTGCGCAGTCCTTCTTCTTAACTTCCTCGCCTCGCCTCTAGAAGCAGGCAGTGTTTGCTCCTTTAGGTAGGCGATGATGGGCTGCATTCATAATGGAGTGCCTTCTATCCAGAGCATCTCTTCACCTTTGAAGGTGGAGGGCTTTGATAAGTGCTCAATAGGGACGACGTTTAGCAGCTCTGAATCTATGCTGCTGGCCAATTTAGAAAGGGCGTCTGCATTTGCATTCTCTAGACGGGGGACTTGAGTCAGTTCGAACCTTTCAAAATAAGGAATTATGTCCAGAATCAACTTCAAGTACGCAATCACGCTACCATCTTTGGCTGCGAAGTTTCCATTGACCTGATTTACTATAAGCTGAGAGTCACTGTTTGCCAGGAGCCTCCTGACCCACATCTCCTTAGCGAGTCTAAGACCTGCCGGAAGGGCCTCATATTCAGCAGCGTTGTTCGAGGCTTTGAAACCGAATCTCACCGCAATTTAGCTTGTGGCCTTCCGGGCTTTCCAATACAATCCCTGCCCCTGTGCCAGCCTCTCCTGAGGACCCATCTACGAATAGTTTCCACGTGGGGGGCTCGTCCGGTTCCATTATCGCCTCCATTTCTGGGGCTTTGGTAAACTCAACCACAAAATCAGTAAGGGCCTGACCTTTGATGGCGTGTCGAGGTCGGAACGTTAGATCGAACTCACTGAACTCGATTGCCCATTTTAGCAGGCGTCCTAATGCGTCTGTTTTCTGCGTTTCCTGCTTTAGTGGGAAGTTGGTGAGAACTTGTATTCAGTGGGCCTGGAAGTATGGCCTCAGTTTTCTTGAGGCCGTGATAAGGGCGAGTGCCAGTTTCTCCATGTCTGGGTAGCGTGTTTTCGCTGGGAGAAGTGCTTTGCTGATGTAGTACATTGGCAATTGGTGCTCATTTTCTTCTTTGATTAGGACTGCGCTGATCGCTACGTCCGAAACCGCTAGGTACAGCAGTAGAGACTCATCCGGTTGAGGTTTTGATAAGAGGGGCGCCTCTCTAAGGTGCTTTTTTAGAGCCTCGAAGGATTCTTCACACTCCGAAGTCTATTGAAATTTCTTTCCTTATTTCAGCACATTGAAGAAAGGCAAGCTTTTATTTGTGGTCTGGAAATGAAACGACTGAGTGCGACTATCCGACCGTTGAGACTTTGGACCTCCTTCGATTTCTGAGGAGACCTCATTTCTAGTAAGGCCATTACTTTCACCGGATTCTCCTCAATTCCTCTCTAATTGACAATATACCCCAAGAGCTGGCCCGGTGCCACTCCAAAGATGCACTTGAGGGGATTCAATTTCATATTATACTTTCTAAGTATATGAAAAGTTTGGTCGAGGTGACTCACGTGTTCGACTGTCTGGAGGCTTTTGACCAGCATGTCGTCAACGTAGACCTCCATGATTTTGCCAATGAGTTCGGCAAACATCATGTTGACCAACCTCTGATATGTAACTCTGGCATTCTTCAGTTCGAAGGGCATGACTTTGTAGCAATACAGACCCCTGTCCATAATGAACGATGTAGCTTCCTCATCAGGTCGGAACATTGGTATCTGGTTATACCCTGAGTATGCATCCATGAAACTTAGTAGTTCATGTCCAGCAGTAGAATCCACAAGTTGATCTATTCTTGGAAGTGGGAAGCTATCTTTGGGGCACGCCTTATTTAAGTTCGTGCAGTCCACGCATACCCTTCACTTTCCATTGGGCTTCTTCACCAGGACCGGGTTGGATATCCACCTTGGATAGATGGCCTCTCTTATGAAACCACTGCGGCTAAGTTTGTTTACTTCATCTTTCAGTGCCTTGTACATTTTCGGATTGAGGGCACGCCTCTTCTGTCTATGGGGGGCATATGAGGGTTTGATATTAAGGTGATGGCAACTGATCCTAGGATCTATTCCCACCATATCTTCATGTTTCCATGCGAAGACATCCAGGTTTCCTTTCAGGAAGCTTATCATCTCTGCTTTTGCTTCAGGGGACAATGACTTTCCAATACGCAAGACCTAACTGGGGTCTTCTGGGTTGACGGGGAAAGTCACCAATTCTTCAATTGGGGTCGCATTTGGTTCAGAATCAATTATTCGGGGATCTAACTCATCAAGAGGGTGTCCTTGTTCAGGGACCTCTTCCATGTCGACGTCTTCCTCTTGTTCAGAGGTATGCCCTTATTCAGGGGC
Organism: Olea europaea var. sylvestris; assembly: GCF_002742605.1. Lineage (NCBI taxonomy): Eukaryota > Viridiplantae > Streptophyta > Magnoliopsida > Lamiales > Oleaceae > Olea > Olea europaea. The sequence goes on from NW_019266740.1 coordinate 1,236,136, forward strand.
GTCGAACATTTTCACGTCCGTACTGACTTCAGCGGGTACCTCAGTTAGGATTACATTAACAGTTCGGGGTTCGTACTTTCGCAGCGAGTTTAAGTAGCATGCCCTGGAGCCCATCTGATCGCCTCGGACCGTAGCAATCCCATGTTCGGTTGGAAATTTCATGCACAAGTAGTGGATGAACGTGACAGCCCAAAGATCTTTCAGAGCGGGTCTGCCCAATACTCCATGATAAGCCAATTTGTGATCTACCACAAAAATTTGATGAAGTGCTAGGCCACTAGGGGTGTCGAACCCATTTCGACAGGCAAGGTGATCCGCCCTCGTGGGATGATGCTGTCCTCAGTGAATCCGAATAGTGGGTTGGTCATGGGGATCAACCCATGTTCAATTTGTATTTTGTCAAAAGTGGAGCCGAACAATATGTTCACAGAACTGCCATTGTCAACGAGCATGCATTTTAATCTGTTTCTAGCTACTACAGCTCTTACAACCAATGCATCACAATGGGGGTGGTGAACCCCCTTGGAGTCTTCTTGGGAGAAGGTGATTGGGATCATCCTATCTGCTGCTTGCGATTCATCGACAATGTAAGTGATCATTGGGGGGTCCTTTGCTTCCCTTGTGTAATTTCTTTGGGCATTCCTGGTGTTGCCACCGACGTGGAGTCCCCCAATGATAGTATCGATTTCCCTGATGACCTGGCTTTCAGAAAATTGAGCTTGGTTTCCCAGTCTTGATTGACCTCGGTCCCTTGATTCTCTTCTCCGAGGCGATTTTTCCCTGTGACCTCTCCCCTCACTCCTCAGGAAGGCGGATCTGCAAGGGTATTCGTTCCTGCTGGAAGGGTCAGGCTGCTTCGATCAGGACGTCGATTGGCGTCTCGGCACTCACTAGTGTCATGTCCATAGAGTTGATGGAACGTACAAAATCTTGCCCCTTCCAAGGGTCTGTTTGACCTCTTCTTCTTCTTGTTCTTGTTACCAGTTCTTCTAGATGGTCCTGCTTCGGCAGGAGCGTTATCATATGCCAACACCGGCACTGGATTCAATGTGAAGGAAGCTAGAGCCTGTCCGGAAGTGGAAGCTATTGTATGACCTGCTTGGGTCCATTGCTGAGTAACAAGGTGTGCTGCGGGTCCTCGACCTACCTGCTTCTGAGGAGGAGGGAGTCCCTGTACGGCACGGTTGTGATGATCAATCATTTCTTCACTAACAATTTCCACTCTCATCATTTCCACCAGCTCGTCATATGTGGAGGGATTTTTACTGCGGACGTCCCTCCAAAACAAAGTGTTCATGTTGAGCCCACCTTTCAGGGTTGAAAGAGCTTCTCTGTTAGTGACCTGCTCGCAGTAGGTGATTTCGTCTGTAAACCTGACGAGATAGTTTTTCAGCGTCTCCCCAGGGGCCTGCCTCATATCTTACAGGCGTTGCACTAGTGCCTCTCCTTCCCTACGTGGGAGGTACTGGTTCAAAAATACTTTCTTCAAATCTGGCCAACTTTTGATGCTTAGGGAGGAAGCCTGCTGTACCATACCTCAGCAGCCCTGCCCAGCATTAAATGGAAGGCTCTGCATTTGAAAGCAGGCGAGGCTCCCCTTAGGCTCATCCATGTCATGTACTTAGTGAGGTGCTTTTCCGGTCCCCCTTTCCTTCATACTTGGGGATCTTAGGGTGCATGAAATTTGTTGGCATTGGGAAGTTTTGGATCTCCTTTGAGAAAGGGAGATTATCATCATCATCGTCAATCTCATAAGATCGACAGGGCCCATCTGACCCTTCATCATCTTGGATGTTCTGGGGAGGTGGAGGTGCTTATCCTTGACTTCCCCAATCGACTAGGTTCCTCCTGTCTCTCCTATTTCTAGGAGGAGGTGGAGCATATTCTTGTTCGTGATCTGGACGAACTGGTCCTCTTGTTGGACGGACCCTATTGTTAGGACCCTCCCCTGTCCGATCGAAGACGCTTACCGACCTCTGTTCCTCATGTTCTTGAGGGATATTGTCCCCCACGAGTGGTTCTGATGGCTGGCTCCCTTGCACATAAGATGTGACTTTGGCGTTCATCTCCCTTTCGAGGGGATGTTCTGTGTGCCGGCTCATGTGGCGTCGGGAGTGAGATACAGGGGCTCCTCGCACTGGATAAGATCCTTGGGGCATTTGATAGCCCTGATGACCCAGGGCTTCAGAGGAGTTCATGCATTGCTATATTCTGAGCTGCGATGTCTCTCATACCTGTAGCTATCTGAGCCATTCCTTCAATGAGTATGGCTGTTCTTCCACCTCGACGACGTCGGTGATGTGGTCTCTGATGAGTAACATTGTTATGGAGTACCTCTTTTCAGAGGCCTCTCTCATGGGGTTGTCGTTTTCATGGCTATAGCTCATCCTATCTCTTTTTTCAAGGGCGGTGAGAACTTGGATTTTAACTCGACTTTGTTCTTTTTCAAGAACGTCCCCCTTTTCAAGGGTAGTTGCTAGTTTTCTGGTAACTTCTCCGATGGAAAATGCAAAACTTCGAATGGGAAGTGATTTTCCACAGATGGCGTCAATCTGTTGACCTCGAGAATCGGTCATTTCACGTGGCCAACCGAGAGTTACTCCACGTATTCCTCCCTGCGCACAATCAGCAAATGGTCAGATGTACACGGCTGGGACCAGCGAGGGTGGTGGCGGCCGTATACACTCCGACGATCAAGTCAGGTTTAAGTGGTCGGAACAGTGCCCAGGGGCTGTGCAAATCAACGATAAGGGGGAGGAGAAAATATATAAGCTTGCTATGAAGTGCTATGTAGTAAGAGTTTCATTACCTTTGCCTCTTACCAAACCTTGAGTATTTATAGGTGGTATGAGCCGTTGGATGTGGAACGCGTGTATACATCTGACGGTATAAGGCGTCCGCTCATAGGCGTCAATCAGCCGCGTCTGTAGGGTGGGTGGACAGCTTGTTTCTTCTGATTTGAATTGACATAAAGTTGATAAGTCACATCGACTAACCTCATGGAGACGTCAAATCAATTTAAACCTTATGTGCAGGAAGGATCTTGGGACAAATCTCTTTCTGAAATTGGCGACGAATCTTCTAACCGGGATCCTCGAGGACAAGGTGCTTCGGTCAGGTCAGTATTAGGGATCGCTTGTACGTAGTAGCGCGCTACTAGGTTGCAGGCATTGCTGATATCACTTCGGAAACACTTCGGACGGGTCTTTATGAGGTCGGAATATATGGTGGTGCACCTTTCGAGGCGTATCAGATCGGAGCGTAACAATAGTTATAGATTAGTACCATTGACAACGGCATTTTAGAAGCAGCAAAATGGTTACTCTTCAAATTCTGCTTTAATTTAGAGTAATTATATTGTTATTACGACTTGTGTTCGTTACACTTACACCATACATTTATACTTCTTTTTCTATTTAATAAAAAGAACGTAAGTAAATTGATTCAAATAAGTATACTCATATATATATATATATGGGCAATTGGCACAAAACGCCCCTATCTTTAAGGTTTACTGTAAAAAAAATCCCCACATTTTATTTTTTGACATTTTTGCCCTTATTTTCACATTTCTTTGCGGAAAGCATCTTTTTCACCATTTTTAATGTAAAATGACCAAAATACCCTCCTCTTTAAATAAAACCCAAAAATTAAGAAAAGAAAAATAAAGAATAAATTACAATCTTACTCTTAAGTGTTTTAAAATGTGCAAGTGAGTCTAAATAGTTATTAAAAGTCCTAATAGCACAGTTTATAGTGTGACAAATATCCCTACGTTTCAAATTGGTGAAAGGGATGTTTTCCGCAATGAAACGTGAAAATAGGGATGAAAACGCATAAAAATTTGAAAAGTTGGGACTTTTTTTGCAAGAAGTGTCAAACGTAAGGATCTTTTTTACTATTAGCCCTTATTAAAATATTAAAAATAACAAAAACTCTCTCCCCCCTCCCCCCACCTCTCTCTTCTCTTCTTCTCCAAATGGATCAATCACCTTAGAAACCAAAAAACTCCCGCAAACCACTATCCAAACTGTTGGACTACTATACCACTGAAAAGCCCTCATTTCCTTCTACACATAGCACCCAATATCCAATCTTGAAGCCTTCATGCCAATAAATTTGTTAGGAATTCCAAGCCAAAATACCCAATTCGTGAATTTAAATACTGGTGGCATCACCTATTTCGGAGAGACCCACGCCACTTCCAACACACTAATCGACTATACTCATTAGGTCGCCTTTTTTTATGGTCTTAAAATATCAACAGATAGTTCAGCGGTATGGAGGTTCGATGGTTAGTCGAAATTTTCTCACTTCTAATGTGGCATTGCCATTTTGAAAAAAAGAGAGGAGAGAGATAGTTTTTTTATTTTTATTTTTAATATTTTAATATGGTCTAATAGCAAAAAAATTCCTACGTTTGACATTTTCTTAAGGAAAATGTGCCTATGTTTCAATTTTTTTTCGTTTTCATCCCTATTTTCACGTTTCATTGCGGAAAACGTCCCTTTCACCAATTTGAAACGTAAAGACGTTTTTCACACTATAAACCAAACTTAGGGACGTTTTGTTCTATTAGGACTTTTAATAATTATTTGGACTTACTTGCAGTTTTTAAAACATTTAGGAGTAAGATTGTAATTTATTCTTTATTTTTCTTTTCTTTTTTTTGGGTTTTATTTACATGGGAGGGTATTTTAGTCATTTTACATTAAAAATGGTGAAAGTGACGTTTTTCACAAAGAAATGTGAAAATAAGGGCAAAAATGTCAAAAAATTAAAGGTGTGGACATTTTCCACAATAAACCTCAAAGATAAGGACTTTTTTTGCCAATTACCCATATATATATATCTTTTATAGAGTCTTGTAATTGTTCAAGGTCTAAAATTTCAAGAAAAGTATTGATTTCGACGTGATGTATCATAGATTGATTCAAGGGCATTAATTCTAAGAAAGACTCAATCATTGACAGCACCGGAAAAAAAAAAAAATAATAATCTGTAGATATTGTAAATAATTTATAATCTCACAAAAATTAAGAACAAAGGAAAAATGATTTCACTTCCTTCCCCGATTTTCTCACAATTATTCTCTGTTTTTTGTACAGCAAGATTTCCTTACTCTCTTAAAATCATTATTCAAGACCCTCTTAATAGTCATATTCAGAAATTAATACAAATAAACAAAGATAATTACATAAAAGTTCTCATATTTATATGTGTGCGCGTGCGCGAACCTATTTTCATCTTAATAAAAAAAAGACGAAAAAAATCCAATAGATTTAAAACTTCTTTTTTGGTAA